>NC_067238.1:11477500-11682500 GCF_019924925.1 Ctenopharyngodon idella | reverse complement strand
GTATCAGGTCTGGCCTAACAGGAAACAATCCAACGAAGCCGGTTTGAACCCCAACATCTCGCGTTAAAGGCTTCTTATTTTCTGCACACTCCGCATTGTCATCCAAAGCCTGTTGCAGTTGCTTTTCTAATACTTTATTCCGACGTTCCAGTTCATGCACTTTGGCTAAAAAGCAGCGGAAACGCAAATTCAGAGTTTTGAGGACGCTGATGTTGGATCCCAGGTCGTTACGCAGGGCCGTGGCGGCAGGAGGAGGTGGAGACACCCGGTGAAGATAGTTACCCAGGTGTAGATACGGTGTTCCCGGAGGTGGTAAAGCGCCCAGGTCAAACCCATCTTGCCCGAAGCCACCCGTGTGTTCGCTCAAGAAAAGGCCCGCTGGATCGGTCCAGTGGCCCGATGACGCGGAGTCCGCGAAGCCCGTCACCTGGTTCTGCTGGAACGAATACACGTTCTCCCCCAATACAGGATTCATTCTAGTATGAGAAAATCTAAAATGCTCAAAGTCCGGCATGAACACTGATTTAACTATGTGCCTTCAAAGATGATCCTCCGAAGTTAATAAACTGAAGAAACACTTGTCCGATTCAGTAGGACCAAATGAATGAATCCGATTAACACCCTTTAAATTATATGACAGTCTATTAATGTAACATAAGAACGCGTTACGCGTATTTGCATGCTATTTGTTATACCAATACCTTAACAGACGTAGTTTGTTTTCTTAGTGAGGATTAAACGCGTCTTCGTAGCGGAACAGCCAGGCTCCAGAGCAGAGATAAACATGAAAGGAGCAACTGCGGCTCCTTCTTACCGTGATTAGTTAGTATAAGCGCCTCACTCGCGCGCATCGCGACAGTTTATCCAGTTTTCTTGACTTCAACGTGTATAGTTTAATCGATGAGATAAAAAAAGACATTTAAACCCAGGGACTGTTACGTTATATTTTATTGTGAAATATTTAAGCTCACCATTTTGAATGTGCGTTTGTAGGTTTCTGGGATTTACGGTAGCGTAGGTGCACCCTTAAAGTCACTGACTGTGATTGGCAACAACAGTGTGATACAAATCGTGACGGAGAGCGTGGATATTATCTATTTATGCACACACGTACGGGTTTCTTCAACTATAGACACTTTCGGCAATGTGGACCTTCAGAAAAGTAGAAAATTAATAAATTTAGCTGTTTTGAAACACACTTTTTGTTTGAATGTTTCCACCACAGTGTTATTTTCACAACATATCGAATTAGGCCTATGTAGGCCTATATGTTGGTCGAATTACACATGTATGGAATAAAATAGCTTATCTTAGCTGTAATTTCATAATTACATTATACATAGCATAATATTTTCTTACTGTTTCCATAGTTTGTGAAAATTATAGTTGATTTGAAATGACAGAATATAAAATCTGCTCACAAAAACAGTTACTCATATTTCATCTCAAGTATGGTCTTCACTGACAGTTTTGTCTCCTTGGTAACTAAGCACACTAACTTTTGAGAGAAAAGGGTACTTTTATAAAAGATTTTCATAGTATAAAACTGAAACTCTGAGTCTGGGACCAGGGTAAAGCTATACAATCTATGTTTAATCTATATAAATCTATATATGATCCTGGGTTTCTATGCAGTGAAAAAGTTCTCCAAATATAATTTTACAATAGAATACATCCAAAGCATATGTTTCACATTATTTATTAGTAAGAAGACAGTAAAGCTTTATTCAACACTGTTTACAAAGTCTTTTACAGTTGAATAGAAGAACAAGCAGCACTCAGAAAAGCATAAACAGAGGACTTCATTGTGTGGCACTGCAATCTCACCCTCATTATCATATCCATCTTGAACATGACATCACAGTAATTAGTAAACAGAGTTTTATTTTTAACAGGTTAACAATGCAGGGCAGACTGGTAAAAAAAAATGTTGGTGTTTGTCCATACGGTCCCTGTGAAAATTAACCATTGGGGAAAAAAAATCACATTTTCATTTAGGCAACTCAGTCAAATGCATATGTAAACACATGTAATACATATATATATATTAATCTATATTGGGGGCACAGTTTACAGGTGGATCAGCCTACTGGGAATTCTCTCAGTGCTCCAGATGGCCAATCTTCCACCGTCTTCGCAAAGCAACAGCTGGTTATACTTACCTTCTTAACCTCCTCACACTCATCTTAGTGTAGAGAGAGATAGGTCGGTAAATGAAAGAGCAGTATTACGATAAATAATTGACTTTTTGCTCTTAGGACAAAATAAAAAAAGAGATTTTCTTAAGTGGGTTCTATGATAGAAAATAAGTAGTTCAGATACAGTGACTCATCAACATCACAGCTAGCCCTAACACATAATGACATGCTGTGTGAAGTGATCTGGGATGACAAGAGGGGAGATGAAGGGATGATTATAGGCCCACTGGCAGCTCCATGACAATCCTGTCATCACGTCAAATATCAAGAAAATCAAGAGTCATAGTTATCAAGAGTCATTATGCAAACAATTAGAAGTTAAACATGTATAATCACTATAATGGAGAGTGAATAGCACTTGCTAAATGTGATTGTAAGATAATAATGTCTGTTGGTTGACCAGAGTAAGTATTCAAACATGAAAAGAAACATAAATGAGTTCCAGCCACTCCAGCATGACTCAGTGGATGTGATAGGCCTATACAGTACTGGTCAAAAAATTTGGATTTATAATGTTTTTGAAAGAATGCTCAGTAAAACAGTAATATTGTGAAATATTATCACAATTTAAAATAACTCTTTTCTATTTGAATATTTTCTAAAATGTAATTTATTGATGGCAAAGCTGAATTTTCAGCATCATTACTCCAGTCTTCAGTGTCACATGATCCTTCAGAAATCATTCTAATATGCTGATTTGCTGCTCAATTATACTTTGTTAGTGCTCGGTCATTAATACTGTTTCTTATTATTATTAATGTTGAAAACAGTTTTTGAGGCATAATATTTTTGTGGAAACTGCTATTTTTTCAGGATCCTTTGATGAATAGAAAGTTCAATGAACAGCATTTATTTGAAATATAAATCTTTTGTAACATTATAAATGTCTTTACTGTTATTTTTGATAAGTTTCTTTCTTTCTCTCTTTATTTTTTTCTTTCCACACCCCAAACTTTTTACTGTATTTTTGATGAAATAAATGCTTGAAAAAACAAAAAAACATAATTATTTCAAACTTTTGACTGGTAGAGTAGACCTATCTGTCTGTTAGCTGGAGTGCACATAGTCATAAATATTGCACTGAAGAAAGTTCTTCCATAAATTATACTGATTCCATTCACACAGCATTTATTATGTGTCCATATACTCACTGAGCTGTGGGATGACTTTGCCCAAAGCCTTGGCAGTCCCCGTGGAGGTTAGAATGATGTTCTGTCTGGCATCTTGCTCATCCTCACAGCTCAATAAATAAGAAATGCAGTTTTTTTTTTCTGTCAAGCACACTCCTTACAGAAGATCAATGTGTCCAATATGCATGCAGCCAGTGAACGTTTTCACTTTTTGAAAGTACATCATTTTAACTGCGTACGTACTGAAATTATTTAATTGAATTCATTTATTTAGTTCTAGTTAAAGTAATGTGTAGAAAGTTTGCAGGTAATAAACACAATGCCATTTCCACTGAGTGTCACTAGGCGGCAACAACAACAACTAATGACGCTCTCTGCAGGCAGCCACACCTCTATTTAAAGTGCATAAGCTGTTTATGCTATCATGCAGTGTATTTCCAAATTTAGTAATGTATTTGTTTTACTTTCAACAGTATGTGTTATCAAAACGATTTACAATAAAGGACTTAATTCTATGGAGGCACTTTAGCAGTACCAGGAGGACCATAAGCAGTAAGGGTAGCATCACTGCAGCACTATGCACAATGTGGATCTCTTACAAGTGAGAGGGCGCTTCTAGTGGTTTGTATGAGAACTGCAATGCAGTATCACACTATCGTGGACTTACCTTTACTGGGCAATTACTTTATAGATATTTCAGAGGCTTTGCCACCATATACTACACTACCGTTCAATTTTTTTTCTTTGAAAGAAATTAATACTTTTATTCAGCGAGGATGCATTAAATAAATCAAAATGATACTGAAACATTTATAATGTTGCAAAAGATTTATATTTGACATAAATGCTGTTATTTTATTAAACTTTCTATTCATCAAAGAATCCTGAAAGAAACGTATCTCGGTTTCCACAAAACTGTTAAGCAGCACAACTGTTTTCAATATTGATAATAATAAGAAATGTTACTTGAGCACTGAATCATCATATTAGAATGATTTCTGAAGAATCATGTGACACTGAAGACTGGAGTAATGATGCTGAAAATTCAGCTTTTATATATATATATATATATATATATATATATATACTTAAATGGACTTAAATGTAATATTTAAAATTTCTCAGTTTTCAGGCTATCAGTGGTTCTGATTTTTGTTCTATTTAACTTCCATATATTAAAGTTTATATTAACCCTCATGCACTGTTCGATTCCTGGTTACAGCCTGTCTGGGTCAATACAATTCCACAAAAAACACACAATGAAAACAAACAAACAAAAAAAAACATACAATCATGTACAAATAATTAACTTTTAATATCAATACTTTTCACACATTACAAAGAATAATTATCTGAATTTATGATTTATAAAAATGTTTTTAACCATTATTTTTAAGACTGCCCCTCCCCCACACCTGTGGGACACTTGCCATTATACAACTTGAGTTGAACATGTTATTTTATTTTTCTTTCCTACTATGGTATTCAATGGGGGGAGAGATCTGCTTGGTTACAAACATTCTTCCAAATATCTTCCTTTGTGTTCAGCAGATCAAAGAAATTTATACAGGTTTGGAACAACTTGAGGACGAATAAATGATGACAGAATTTTCATTTTTGGGTGAACTATCCCTTTAAGTCTGTGCTCTGAAGTATTCAAGATTTTTAACAATTTAAGTTGGAAAAGTCATTTTCAAGTCTATGCTCAGACAGTTAACAGGTAAAACAACTTTTTATTTTCACAAACGTTGAAAATAAAAAGTTGTTAAACTCAGCAAGACACTGAAAAGACACAGTTGAAAAGTTCTGACAAAGAAGTATTTTGTATTTTGGGTCTGTAGTTGCTTTTGAATAGCTGTCTATATGGGTCAAATTGACCCATGAACCGTAAGAATGTATAAAATTTCTGTATGCACATTTCACAACACATGAGCGTGTTGAAACATTGCATGCATGTTCATGACCCTAAATGAGAAAAAGTCACAAAATTGCAAGAAAAACAATGTAGGTTTGATAGTATTTCAGATAGATTGAAAAAAGAAATGGTAGTTCATTTTTACCAAATGTGGCTGACACAATTTTTTTTTTGTATTGAAATAAGTGGGAGAAAGCTAATTTTTTAGCTTCATAGGGTAGTAAAAAATAACAAAATATAACCAAAAAATGTTATTATTTTGGGTCTGTATAGTTGCTTTAGTACATTAAAACACACGGGTCAAATTGACCCATGAACACAATAGTAATTTTGTGTGTACATGTCAAAACCAACCCGATCACACGGCAATTCGTATTTTACGAGGTGGCTAATTTATACGAATTCGTAAGACCTCACACGTACAAATTAGTATGTTTTTTGCTAAATCGTACGTATTTTACGAGTTGCCAAATTCGTATGAATTCGTACCCCTAACCCCGCCCCTAAACCTAACCATCACTGGGGTTTAGGCAAGTCGTATGAATTCGTACGAATTAGCCACCTCGTAAAATACGTACGAATTGGTCGTGAGATAGTGTTGGTCAAAACACATCAGCGTGTTGAAACCTTGCATGCATGTTCATGACCCTAAATGAGAAAGAGTCATAGAAAAAAAATATAGGTTAACTGATGTTTCCGACAACTCAAAAATCAAAACGGGTCAAATTGACCCGCAACAGTACATAAGGATTAACACTTCTTTACTAACATTTCTACTTCTGAGATGACTTGAAATATTTTACACTACGTTCATGACACTTTTCTGACCATAACATTAAAAAACACCAGAAAGTAGTGGTTAAACGGATCGTTGTTGATCTGTGATCCGTACGGACCAAGCCCCACGGTTCGGCACGCATGTGATTCGCGGATCAATTGCAAGTTTAACCGCAACAGAGTGAAAGGCTTATCATTTGTACGTGTTTTGTCTTGCTAGTTTACACATTAAATAGATATAAAACCATTCCAGCGCTAGAAGAGGCAAAAGAGGATTTAATTCGGTATCGCACGCCACGCTGTTATCGGTGCGCACAGACGCACATACTTACAAGGCTCGTGCACACACAGAGAGAAGCGCGTTTCAGATAGCTCGCAAACTCCAAATTGATTTCTCTTTCGCGTCCTCAATGCACTTGGATGGACACATACACGCATTATGTAAGTCAAAATACCCCTCTTGGAAAGTATTCTCGTAAACACATTCGGTTATGTCTTAATTGAACGAGGTGAGAATTCGGATGTGTATTCCCCCCCGAACCATGAGTTTTGTGATCCGTTGAACCACTACCAGAAAGAATGAAATAATGACCAAAAGACACAATGATGCTTTCAGAATCAGGCATTGTTCATTTAGCATGGAAGACACCAGACCCAATATCTGACATTAGTACAGTACTCTAGAATATCAGGAACAATCAAATCACAAAGCAACATCACAAAGGCAAAAAACACATGACACAAACCCTTCATCGTACACCAGACAATATAATCAATTAGAACCGGCAAAGCACAGTGTAGCACCAGGTTATCAACTGTTTGCATTGTGTGACACACCTGTGATTGCTTTATTAAAACAACCGAATCTTAAATACAAGTTGATATCAACACATTTGATTCTGACATCTCGCAAAAAGTATCATACTGCTTTAACGACGTCAACACAATGACTGGAAACCATTGTAAGCTCTACTGTGTATTTCACGCATTTAACCAAACCAATCATCTTTAATATATTCATAAGCACCAAAATCCAGTCGCAAAGAACCCCGCTGCTTAACTCACAGCAATACTAGAGTTAATTCATAGGTTACAAAAGAAAATGCATTTAAATAATGACCAGGTGTCAGAGCGATTCAAATGAACGTTACATGCTGTGTTAATGCTTTTCAACAGTCTGGAATACGACCGAGTCAATACGATCTAAGTAGTGTGTAACCATAAGCACCATAAAAAAGCCTGCATTGAGATCTACAGTTGTGGAATGGACCTGAAGTGAAGAAGTGGTCTTCAAGTGCAGGAATTGTGAATGTAAGACAAAGACACAATAGTGGAAAGGCTCTGTACTGAGTGTGAGTAAAAATCAAGTTAAATGATCCCAGTGAGCAGCTATTTTTTTTTTTTGTAATTGCTGGTTTGTCATATAAACATCTCAGATCTGGTGAGGTATGTTGATATAACTCTTGCCCTTTTATGCATATTGAAATGAGGAAATAAGTTAAGGATCGGTTTCAAGCCTGTTCTGGGACCTGTTATGCAAAAACTGAGACTAGTAGGAAACTATCCTATATTAGAAACCATCTGAGAAGGATACTGACATTTAGCAATTATCCAGTCTGTAATTAAAACCGTAAAAAAGAACTGTTGATATGCTCCCTGACTGTTTTGACTGTTGAGTTCATGTGTTTAAAATGAGCTTTAAAAAAGACAATCCAAATAAACAAACCCAAAATATAAGAATATAAAATAATGCAGAACCAAAAATACTCCATAACAAAAAGTCATCTTCATTACTGAACACATAAATTAAAAACTAAACCTCCTTCATCTTCCCCCATCATCTCTTCTTACTGTCTGGCTGAGAGAGGGATGTGAAGATGGAAAAGAGGACGACAAGCACCAGATTAAGCAGAGAGTGGATCTATATTAGTGTCTATGGAGGGCCTTAAAAACACTTTCAACCCTTGCGTCTGCCTCTACCTCCCTCTCTGTGAATTCTTTTGTATGTTCATTTTTTCTTCCGCTCCTGTGAACATCTTGGGCAGTACCTGATGCAGAAGGAAAATGAGGCACATGTTGAAATATACAAGTAAATTCACTAAAGCAGTTATTCAGTATTGCTTTATTTAGTGAGTTACTTCAGACTAAAATGTCTATTTTTATACTGATGTCATTGAATTGCATCAGTTTCAGGGCAAAATCACATGACTACTAACCATTTCCCCCTGGGCTTGGTGGTCAGACCCACACAGGCAAAGTGGAACCACTCGATAGAACACTAAAGAAAGAGAAACATGTTTAATATGAGCATATTAACTCTAAATATAAATGTATAGGAATTGGCTGTAATATAACATTGAAATCAAGGAATGTAGTTTAAGGTACACAGGGCTTCAGACAAAATCTATTAAAGGATTAGTTCACTTCTGAATGAAAATTTGTTGATAATTTACTCACCCCCATGTCATCCAAGATGTTCATATCTTTCTTTCTCTTCAGTCAAAAAGAAATTAAGGTTTTTGATGAAAACATTCCAGGATTATTCTTCTTATAGTGGACTTCAATGGCCTCCAAACGGTTGAAGGTCAAAATTACAGTTTCAGTGCAGCTTCAAAGGGCTTTAAACGATACCAGACGAGGAATAAGGGTCTTATCTAGCGAAACGATCGGTCATTTTCGAAAAAAATACAACTGTATATGCTTTATATAAACAAACGTTCGCCTTCTAAGTGCCTCCGCCAAAACCGCATTTCCGCATTCTCCAAAATGCTTACGCTGTATGTCCTACGCCTTCCCTATTCAACTTACGGAACGAACGCAGCGCCAGTTACATTTTTTCCGTAAGTAGAATAGGGAAGGCGTAGGACATACAGCGTAAGCATTTTGGAGAATGCGGAAATGCGGTTTTGGCGGAGGCACTTAGAAGGCTAACGTTTGTTTATATAAAACATATACAGTTGTATTTTTTTCGAAAATGACCGATCGTTTCGGTAGATAAGACCCTTATTTCTGGTCTGGTATCGTTTAAATCCCTTTGAAGCTGCACTGAAACTGTAATTTTGACGTTTGGAGGCCACTGAAGTCCACTATAAGGAGAATAATCCTGGAATGTTTTCATCAAAAACCTTAATTTCTTTTCGACTGAAGAAGGAAGGACATGGACATCTTGGATGACATGGGGGTGAGTAAATTATCAGGAAAATTTTATTTGAAAGTGGACTAATCCTTTAAGGAGCCATTGGCTCCTAAAAAAAAAAAACAAAATAAAAAAAAAAGGTGCTAATTTTTTTTTTTTAAGTGCCACATAAGAATAAACACGTGTTTTCATTTTTTTTAAAAACACTTAATTTGAGTCATACTGTCATGTATTTACATTTGCCCTCCTTTTACAGCATCAGCTTGGACTAAGGTTCACTTAAAGTGAGAACTGAACGGCCTCTCCTGTATATACAGTCACAAATAATTGTTCTGTACACAGAATGTGAGCCAGTGTCAGGGACAATAATTATGTCAGCACCACATGGCCACTGAGTGTAGTTTGGCCTCCTCCTCAATGCATAAATGTTGTCATATGTCTTGCACACACCCAGTCTATTTTTCTTTGTTAGTAATATCTGAGAGGAGGCAGCTATTCACATTCAAATAGGCGATGTTAAATTTTATTTTTAGCTCCTTCCATTCTTTATCATGATGTAGACAAAAGGTTATTTAAAAATATAATAAATATGTAATATAGTGCATATATTTAACAAAATGCACCTCTCTGTAGTTATTTTTTTCTAGCTGACTAAGTTTATGGACACTGCATGGCTATTGTGAGGTAAATTACATGACATATTGTTCTCAAGAGGTTTTATTGACGTCTTTCCAAGGTTGAAACACTGATACGTTTAAGTAAGTTGTACTGTATCTTTCAACATACCTCTGATGTACATTAATATTTTTCTTGTGCTATAACTAGTAGTAAAGAGGAAGAGATGATCGGTTTACATGCCGCTTGAAATGATGTGCTACAGGGATCTGTCACGACACATTAAAGAGCCAGAATTTAATAGCTGAGACATTGTTTATTAAAAGTAACATATTAAAAGTAACAAATCACAAAGCTTATTGCGATTATTATGGCAGGTGCACTACAAATAATGCGAAGTTCACGCAGAAACCGAAAACAGCATAGACTAAACTAAAAGATCTTGAGAATGAGATTCGATATCAGTATTGATTAAAAATGAGAATTGTTAACGATACTGTTAGTGTCTGCACAGTTAACATGTTTACCTGTTGTAGTTTATCCACAATGTGTGCAATGTCTGCATTTTTACGTGGGTGTTCATTTATTGATAAGGAAAGATCATCCTCTGTGTCTCTGTCGTTTTCTATCTCTCATGCTGGCACAACTGGAGCCTGCTTTTTTATTAGCAGGTGCTCTTTCAGCGTTGGTGTTTGACAGAGATGAGGACTGTTTGAAAAAGTCTGATATTTTTTGTTTTGGAGTGTCTATTTACACTAAGTGCAAATAGCCTGTCTTGTTGGCAAAGGCTATTTACATTAACTCCGCCCACCAATGTCTGATTGGGCCACACAAGATTAGAAAAGACGTGCACGTTTAAACGTCTGCAGTGGCATAGGCAGTAGGGAGTATGGCGCGTGGAAGTAGCTTTTGATGCGTTCGAACCGAGTTTGAACCCCCCTTCTGCTGAACTTGCTTTTCTCCCTTTTCCTATCAAATATCAGATTGGAAAGGCATTTATTTTCAATAAAAATGTAGAAAATATTTGAAAAGTAGAAATAAAGTGCATAACGAGTGTTTAATAATAAAGTATTTAACGGGTAGGGTTAGGGGTAGGTGTAGGGGGGGCTTTATTGTCCAAATAAGGCGGCATCCATTCAATAATTTTAATAAACAGTAATTTACACTCTACATTATTATTGCATCCTGTTAATGTACAACAATACTGAGGTGCAAATTGTATCTGCCAATATTTATAAGTAGCCTATAAATAGCAACTATTTGCACTTATTACAAAGAACTGCTACTTTTATAGTGTAAATAGAATATATCGCTATTTTCACTTAGTGTAAATATCCGCTGCCTTTTTGTTTTGATATGTTTTTCTGACGCAAAAAGCTGATCCTCACTTTCCCTGTGCGTATTTTTCACTGAAACAGTGATGTGCACCATCTCATTTACTATGTCAGCACAAAAAAAGATTTGATAGGCTACTCATCATAGACCACGCAGGGCATTACATGCAAATTTTTAAATCATAACATGTAAATTTATATTGTCGCCAGTGGTGTACTCATCAAAAATATAACTCGCAACTCAATATTTTTGGTCGCAAATGTGACCGTTTTTGGTGCAGTCTGGAGCCCTGGTACATGACTAGATATTTAACCTCCATTTTAACTTTTAATAGTGAAATAAATATAATCAAATAATAAAATAAATAAATATCTATATGTAAGCAATAAGATATGAGAGGCTGTGAGTGTGTTGGGGAAAAAGACTCACGTCTGTATTGTCACAGCCAATCATCTCCCCATATGAAACCTGGTGGCAGAGGCAATAGGTGGGCTCGTTGGGGTCCACTGGCATGTCCAACACATCCGAGGGGTGCACGTTCCCAAAGTTCACAGCCGGGGTTGAAAACTCAGAGCTGGAAGGTAAAAGAAACTAGTAAATCGGAATTCCATTTTTTCCACTTCTGAGTCTTAATACAATTTTATTATATTTTGGAATGGTGCTTTTTTTTTTTGGTGCATTTTGCCTCTTTTATTGATAGACTGTAGGACAAACTGCTAACCCTTTGGTATTTCTAAACATTAAAAATGTATTTCAAAACAACTTCTTAAATATTTTAGTACATGTTGGGAGGCTCCAGTTCCTATCTCCTTTGAAATCTATTCAACATCACAAACAGTCTATGACTTGCAGTCTAAGCAAATCTCTATTAAAAGATGAAAAATAAAACAAAACTTGTCCTTTCTGTGGCACATACAAAAAAGCTATAAAAGTTTGGGGTCTGTAAGATTTTTTTTAAATGTTTTTGAAAGAAGTCTCTTTGCTTCTGCATTTATTTGAAACCCAAAAATTCAGTAAAAACAGTCATATTTTGAAATATTTTTACAATTTCAAATAACCGTTTTAACTGTAACTAGTAATTTATTTCTGTGGTGGCAAAGCTGAATTTTCAGCATCATTACTCCAGTCTTCAGTGTCACATGATCCTTCAGAAATCATTCTAATATACTGATTTGCTGCTCAAGAAACAGTTCTTATTATCAATGCTGAAAACTGATTGTGCTGCTTAATATTTTTGTGGAAACAGCGATACATTTTTTTCAGGATTCTCTGACAAATAGAAAGTTCTAAAGAAGAGCATTTATTTGAAATAGAATAGAAATAGTCTTTACTGTCACTTTTGATCAATTTAACTGTCCTTGCTAAATAAAAGCTTCATGAAGCTTCGAAGCTTTACGAATCTTTTGTTTTGAATCAGTGTTTCGGAGCGCCAAAGTCATGTGATTCAGTAAACAAGGCTTCGTTACATCATAAGTGTTTCGAAATTTCAATGGTTCACGTGACTTTGGCAGTTTGATACACGCTTCGAACCACAAGCTTCATGAAGCAGTGTTTTGAAATCCCTCATCACTAGATATTGTTAAATAAAGTCGTTATTTTGTTTTTTTCACAAAAAGTATTCTCGTCACTTCATAACATTAAGGATGAACCACTGTAGTCACATGAACTGTTTTAAATATGTCTTTAGTAGCTTTCTGGGTGTTTGAAAGTGTAAATTAACTTGCTTTCAATGCAGGCCTTACTGAGCCATCGGATTTTATCAAAAATATTTTACGGGTGTGGAACGACAAGAGGGTGAGTAATTAATGACAGAAAATATTTATTTTGGGTGAAATAACCCTTTAACTTCTTTCAAAAAAACAAAATAAAACCTTTGAATAGTAGTATTTATGTAGTGTACAAAGCAGAAATGTTTAATTACAAAGGCAAACCAGTTGGAAAAGCATTGTTTCTGCAATTCTATTTGGTGTCATAAGCAGCACAAAAATGACACTTTAATTATACAAACAGAATTTTCATAGAGAATGTGTGTGATTCTCACCTTTGCGTGAGTTTGACCTTCTTCTGTCCACTCTTGGAGCTGCAGTCATCGTCAGAGTTCTTCACCTTTGACCTAGTGCGAGTCACCTCCTTCTTCTTGGGTCCTCGATGATCACCTTCAAACAATAAACAACCATCAGAAACACTGTTGATGTACAGAGATTCACACAGGAGATGTGCAAGTGCCAGAACAGCACTAACAGACATAAGCACCTATCCAAAGCACAACACTCACTCTTGTTGCCCTTGCTGGAGGTAGAGTCGTAATCGGTGCTTTCTATCTGTTTCTCTTTGAGGTCGGCCTCAAAGCGAGCCAGGTCTGTATCCAACCTTCGGATATGCTTATCCACCTAAAAGCATAGAATAAATGAAGTGTGACACATCATATGGAGATATAAAGCAACTAAATGTACATTATAAAAACATTTTACCATATATTTAATATTCACTATCATTTAACAGTTTGGGTCGATTCGATTTAAAAAAAAAAAAATGTTTTTGATAGAAGTCTCTTATGCTCACCAAGGCTGCTATTATTTGATCAAAAAAATACAGTAAAATCAGTAATATTGTGAAATATTATCACAATTTAAAATAACTCTTTTCTATTTTAACATATTTTAAAATGTAATTTATTCCTGTGATGCAAAAGCTGAATTTTCAGCATCATTACTCCAGTCTTCAGTGTCACATGATCTTTCAGAAATCATTCTAATATGCTGATTTGCTGCTCAAGGCACATTTCTTATTATTATTAAAACGTTTTTGTGCTGCTTAATATTTTTGTGGAAACTGTGATACTTTTTTCAGGATTTTTTGATCAGTGGAAAGTTCAAAAGAACAACTTTTATTTGAAACATTTATTTTTGTATAATTATAAATGTCTTTCCAGCCACTTTTGATCACTTTAATGCATCCTTGCTGAATAAAACTATTAATTTATTAAAAAAAGGTAGTGTACATTTATATTAAAATGTAATATATAAACAGAATTTGCAGTAGTTAATAATAGTTCACTTGCAAGGAGTAAATGCAAATTCACACTAACCATCTCATAGGTTTGCATCGCAAGCTGGACCTTGTCATCTCCAAACTCCTTGCACTTCCCATAAGACTGCTGGATTTGTCTTAACAGCGAGAGCTTCTGTTCGGAGGACAACGTCCGAGCGTTAGCTGTGTATTCACGAGCCAGAGAATCAATCTGCCCTTTCAGATCTACAGAAAGAAGAAATGTAAAGGTTACACTTTAGTTTAAGATGCCCATGTTACAATGTAATTATACAAATTAGTACTGAGTAATATTAATAAACAACATGCCCTTACTATATGATTAGGTTTGGTTTAGGGCTAGTTGTTTGTAATTTTGCAATTTACTGTTATGCAATTATGTAATTTACTGTTATTGCTGTAGTAAGTACATGTAAGATGTGTAACGGACACTGCAAAATAACCACTTCAGAAGAGATTTACTATTCCACACAATCAGTCACGAAATATAAACATGTAGTATCGACATAAAGATATTATTCTATATTACTGTATTGATTTAGAGGCAGGTCTACAGTGTAGACTCACCCTCTGTCCTCTGGTCCAGATCTCGCATCAGCTGGAAGTTCCTTTGCAGTTCAAAAGGCAGATTCTCTATGCCTAAACAGATCAAATGACATATAAATCTTCTACACTAATATCAAGACCATAAATAGATCCACAAGGCTCTGCGCATTTGAAAACCAGCACTACAGTAAACGATTTCCATCAGTATGAGCGCAAGCGAACTCGATTGTGCTGAAACACTGCATTCAATGCTTGACACTGAGCTTTTTTGTTTCCTGATATTTATTTACATTATTTAATTGTTTAAATAGCAGCAACATTACATTGTCACATTTATCGGCACCGCACCAACCAAACTTATCAACAAAACCATCATTCACATCATAACACTGTTTACATATACCGTTAGCCCGTTAGCTTCAGAGCCCAATAACCGTACTAATGTCTTATTAGCGCTGTTTTATATCGTTGCGCGATCGTTTTATTGTAAATTGTGTATGTAGGTGAAACGTGCAGACATGCTGAACACTGTGAACTCGGAAGATGTTTATTTATGGGGATGAATATCGAAACAAAGACAATAGTCTTACTGTCCAAATAGTGCTCTAGATACATTCCAGCCGCCATCTTGACAAACACAAATAAAGGTTCTTCCGGTATCACCGGAAGGGGGGCTACGAGGGGGAAGGGTCATGAGTAGGGGGTGTCTGTTGACCCCTTTCATCTACTTGAAAGTATGATGAAACAGAATGATAAAAATCCTCTTTGGATGTTCAGAGATATGGTAAATAGCAAAATCTAAAAGATACCAGAACTAACTTAATCATTTTGAACATTTTTTGAGAGTATGAGATACACTTAGCAAAAGAGTAGGGTGATATCAACAGTCTGTGGTCGTCATTGTTTGATTCTCCTTTTTGTGATGGGCCATACATTTTCAATAGGAGACAGATCTGGACTGCAAGCACATCCACTCTGTAGAATGTGTACGAAACCACTCTGTTTTAGCACGTGCAGAATGAGGCATGGCATTGTCTTGCTTCCCAGGAAAGATGCCATCTTGATGGGAGTATGTCTTTGTCCAATCCCAATATTCTCCTCCATGTCAATGGTACCGTCACACATATGCAAGTCACCCATGCCATTTGCACTGATGCACCCCCATACCATGACAGATGTTTGCTTGCACCTGCGGCTGATGCAAGTCTGGACGATCCCTTTCGTCTCTGGGACTGAGAACTTGATGTCCATTTTTTCCCAAAAACAAGCTGAAACGTGGACTCATCTGACCACAGCACACATTTCTGTCTTTTGGACCATCTGAGATGAGCTCAGGCCCATCATCTCTGCATAGAATTGAGGTAAAGCTTTCTCCTTGCGTATCATAGATTAAAGTTGCATTTCTTCATTGGCAGACTGTGTTAAGTGCCAACGGTTTTACAAAGTACTCCCGAGCCCATGTGGCTATATATATATATACACAGTAGCATGATGGTTTCTAATGCAGTGCCATGCATCTGAGGGCTTGAAGGTCACGCACAGTCAACAGAGGTTTCCTGCCTTGCCATAGACAGCCTGAGATTCCCTGAATCTTTTCACATTATTATGTAAGGAAAATGGTGAAAGACCTAAATTCTTTGCAATCTTTCACTGAGAAATGTGATTTTTGAATTGTTTGACAATTCTCTCATGAAATGGCACAAAGTGTTGAGCCATGACCCATCTTTGCTTGCAAAGACCGAGCCTTTGGTGGATCTTCCGTTTATACCCAATCACGATACCCTCACCATACCAATTCACTTGCTAATTGTGGACTGTTTCAAAACTGTTTAACTTGGATATAATCTTTTTTTTGCCTTCCAAATTTTTTGGAGTGTGTTGCAGCCATCAAAATCAAAATTTGTTTATATTTACAAAATACTATTAAGTTGGCCAGTGAAAACATTGGAAATCCTTTCTTACTTTTGTCAGTTAAATAAAGGTTCAAGAGAATGAACAAATCACAGATTCTTATTTTTATTGCATTTTACAAAATGTCCCAACTTTTCTGGAAACGGGGTTGTAATTAATTTCTAGCTACTAATTACATTTTCAACTGTGTAATTTGATTACTGTACTAATTACTTTCTAAATCACATATCAACCTCGACCAGTTGAACAATACAAGGATAGACATGAAATTGCTCTTTTAATATTTTTAAATAAATATAAAATTGCAATTATTTTTGAAATTATTCTTCTCCCTATTTAAAGTTATAAGGTTACATTAAAACCATACATTTTAACATTAGATGTCAAATTCTGATATTAAATCCACTATTGTTTTATAAAATGTATAATTGTTCTATAGTCTGCACAGTGTTTAATGCAATTACATCAAAAGTAACTAATTAAATTACAGAAAAAATAAAAGTAATCCCTCACTTTTTCAAGGGTATATGATATTATATTAAATATCAAAGGATTTTGTGTCTTTTTGTTAAGGAGGAATTTGTGAATACATTAAAGTTTGTTAAAAAAAAAAAAAAGTATTTTTAAGTGAAAAGATAAAATTAGACTCTTGAGGTAAGATGCCCTGACTGTGAATTGGCACAGAAGGCACCGAGTGGCATGTTGCTACTTATTATTGCTTTTTTAAATATTTATTGTAATTCTTGGGGTTATTATTATTCAACAATCCCATGAGTTAGATGTACATTAATTTGCTATTCAGTAAAACCTATAGGCAAGTTGAGTGAAATCATTTAGTTTAAATGAATAGTGTTCAATTAAAATATGGGCAGTTAAATTATTATATTTCTATACCTGTCCATAAGAATAAATTTACCTTTCAGATGAATCTCTTTTACTGCTGCTATTTCTGTCATCAGTTATTCTATTATTCCAGTAGGGGCCATCTTGAAAAATAAATAATATGAGAACTAAACTAGCAAATTTTTCTATGTACTAATCAGGGCTCGAAATTATTTTTTTTTACTTGGTAGCACTGGTGCTCTCAACTTCAAAAAGTTAGGAGCACTACAACTAAAAAGCCTTGTCATTCGCTTGTCCGAATAAAAATGTTGTTTGTTTGGAAAAAATAGGATTCTTGTGTTGTAAATATAATTTATTCTGAAGCAATAAGTGTTCACTCAGCTTTGACATTTAAATTGGCATATTTGTGATATTTACTCTGAGGGCTTTTTTTTTTTTTTTTTTTAACCTTTATAAAGGGCTTTTTCCTCTAATCTTATTAAATTTATGCTTCATCTTTCATTTTAAATTCTTAAATTGATCTGTAAATTTAATTAGAATCAGAAGACATAGAGCTTTTACCAGTCAAATTAAATAATTGGCTACACTGAAAAATTACAACGGAATTAAGTAGGCTAATGTTATGAGATTGTTTTAATTTTTTTTTAATATACAAATAAGAAATGTTGGAAAGACTGATACTTTTAAACATAAAAACTAAAACGACAGTAGATGGCGGCAGGTGACCGTCTTTAGGAGAGAGTCATTCATTCAAACGATTCGTTCAAACGGATGATTCATTCAAGAATGAGGCGGTTGTTGATGAATGGGTCATTGAATTTGACTCAACCGATTCATTCAAAATGCTGAATCATTCAGTAATGAAAACACGATTGTGTTGTCATGAAATGCGCATGGTTCTGCTGTGATCTTTGTTTGGAACTATTTTCGCTGCTGAAATAGAACAAAAACAGCCACTATTGCGTCTAAAATGTGAGTGATTTAATTTTAACTACTTTTTACGGTTTATTGAACTGTTATGGAACCAGTGTTACATTTTAAATCGTGATGGTTTTATTCGGGATTTTCAGGAAAACTGTAGGCCTACTCTTGATCGTGTAATGTTGCTTAACTGTATCATATGTTTTAAATATAAAAACTCAAGTGTTAATGTCGAGCCCTGTTTAACGTTTTTTTTTCATCATCTCTCTTCAGGTCTTTATATTTTGCGCGAAAGTTAGCTCCCTGTCACGTGACAACGGAGCGCCGCGAAAGGGAGTGAATGACTGCTAATATTAACCAAACTAAAATCTGCTTTAAACTTAAGAACGTAATGATGAAGTTTAATTGGTTGTGACAGAACGGTGGACCGGTTACTGCATCAGTTCACAACAGGCACATGCAGTAATACAGCGAACATTTTGTAGAGAAATTAAAACAGGTCGCACCTCAACAATTATTTGCACTCGCACAAATGCTCCCAAATATATTTTAAGGTCGCAAACATTAAATTTAGAGAGCATATGAGACTAAAATGGTCGCAATTTCGAGCCTTGCTAATAGTACATTGGCTGATGCATCATAATCCTGCACAAGCTAAAATGTCTTATCTAAAAATGTAACAATTTAAAAGTAATTGCTCGTTGTTAAGGGGACCATATTTCCCCATATTCCCAACTGTGGTCATGTGACAACATGTGGCATACTGCTTTAGTTGCATAGCTTCACTAGGGTACTTTTTTTAAATGCATACAGTATGCAGTAAGCAGTATGCTAATATTCCAATCTGAACACAGCCCTTTAGGACTATAGTGTATATCAAAAGTGTCAACAAAAAAAAAAATTTCTGGGTTTAGGACATTTTTATGTCACACAGGACCTTAATGGTTCCCTCTCATCATAGGGCCTGAATCAATTTTTTTCCCTCAGATTTGTCAAAATCAGATTGTTTTAGTGTTGTTCATGACCTTACTATAATCATCTATTCCCTATTGGTATCATAATAGCTTTTCCTGGCATGTAGTCTGTAGTTTTCACCAGAAGAGGGCAATAGTCAATAGTCTTCAAACTGTTTAGCAGGAGAACCTGGAGATTGAGCTCCAGGGAGTATCGTTACATAGCCAGACTCTCCCAGTACAGTCATTATCCCAATAAACACATAACAGAAGTGAAGATGACAGCCAGACTACAGTACAGCAGTTAAGATTTGAAATTGTGTTGGGCAGTATGAAGAGGATACTCAATCTCATTTAAGCAAGAGCTGGCACAATATGTCACCCCACAGGACTGCCAAAAGAACATCATTTCTCCTGCTTTCCCAATCGAGGTGCATGTCTAAACAGGCTTCCTCTTTATTTTAAAATCGCTTGGCCTTGTATTCGCATATATTTTCAGGACTTTGTCTGGTAAGCATGCCACTGTGAATCAGCTGTGCTGCCGAATCATGTTTTCTAAAATAGCAGTAGATGAGCGTAATTAAGATCTAGCAAGATTATTACTTGCAAAGTACAATTTAAGACGCCGTTATTTGCTTGCTGATTTGTTTCTGCTTTTTTCTCTCTAAGTACTTTCCATTTTTAAAGCACTTTTTTAAACCTAAGCAGGCACAGAATACCGATAATAACACCCACGTATCATATGAAGTATTAAGGGAGGACTCTCTGTTTAGCGAGTGTTGTCAGTGGTCTCCCTCAAGGAGAAATTACTGTGGCAATGCTAATAAGCATTTATGCTCCCTTGAGTAAATTAAGAAGGGAGAAGACAAGCACTCTTTCCTAGACAGAGTAGTAATCGCAATGCCCATGGCTCTCATTTAGGGTAGCATGCCATCAAATTATTTGAGTGACTTGATTTCCACCGTTATTACTGCTTGAAACTATCAGGGGACGCAAAACACTGGTTACGAGAAATACTTTATTTTGTGAATGTTTCTCCCCCCCCCCCCCCCTCTTGAGCAAATGAAGATCCAAAGCAACAAGCTAATCATTGAGCTGAACTGTGAAATGTGCTGGTATGTATTTATATGTAGAAGTATTCAAAACACCTCAAGTAGAAATTACATTAGCAGGCCAGAAATTTTAATATAATACTTTTAATCAGACATTTTGCTCACATTGTTCATTATATTATATTATACACTGCTCAAAAAATTTAAAGGAAAATTTTTTAATCAGAGAATAGCATCAAGTCAGTTAAACTCCTGGGATATTGATCTGGTCAGTTAAGTAGCAGAGGGGGTTGTTAATCAGTTTCAGCTGCTTTGGTATTAATGAAATTAACAACTGGTGCACTAGATGGGCAACAATGAGACGACCCCCAAAACAGGAATGGTTTTACAGGTGGAGGCCACTGACATTTCTTTCCCTACTCATCTTTTCTGACTGTTTTTCACTAGTTTTGCATTTGGCTAGGGTCAGTGTCACTACTGGTAGCATGAAGCAATACCTGGACGCTACAGAGGTTGCACAGGCAGTCCAACTCCTCCAGGATGGCACATCAATACATGCCATTGCCAGAAGGTTTGCTCTGTCTCCCAGCACAGTCTCAAGAGCATGGAGGAGATTCCAGGAGATAGGCAGTTACTCTAGGAGAGCTGGACAGGGCCGTAGAAGGTCCTTAACCCATCAGCAGGACCGGTATCTGCTCCTTTGTGCAAGGAGGAACGGGATGAGCACTGCCAGAGCCCTACAAAATGACCTCCAGCAGGCCACTGGTGTGAATGTCTCTGACCAAACAATCAGAAACAGACTTCATGAGGGTGGCCGACGTCCTCTAGTGGGCCCTGTGCTCACTGCCTGGCACCGTGGAGCTCGATCGGCATTTGCCATTGAACACCAGAATGGGCAGTCTGCCACTGGCGCCCTGTGCTTTTTACAGATGAGAGCAGGTTCACCCTGAGCACTTGCCAGACGTGAAAAGGTCTGGAGAAGCCGCGGAGAATGTTATGCTGCCTGTAATGTCGTTCAACATGACCGGTTTGGTTGTGGGTCAGAGATGGTTGTGGGTCTGGGGAGGCATATTCATGGAGGGACGCACAGACCTCTAAAGGCTAGACAATGGCATCCTGACTGCCATTAGGTATCGGGATGAAATCCTCAGACCCATTGTCAGACCCTACGCTGGTGCAGCGGATCCTGGGTTCCTCCTGGTGCACGGCAATGCCCGGCCTCATGTGGTGAGAGTATGCAGGCAGTTCCTGGAGGATGAAGGAATTGATACTATTGACCTAAATCCAATAGAACACCTCTGGGACATTATGTTTCGGTCCATCTGACATCCACAGGTTGCACCTCAGACTGTCCAGGAGCTCAGTGATGCCCTGGTCCAGATCTGTGAGGAAATACCCCAGGACACCACCCGTCGTCTCATTAGGAGAATGCCCTGACGTTGTCAGGCATGCATACAAGCACGTGGGGACCATACAATCTACCATTTTGAATTTCAGCAAAATGGACTAGCCTGCTGCATTATTTTTTCACTTTGACTTTCGGGGTGTCTTTGAATTCAGTCCTCTGTAGGTTGATAATTTTCATTTCCATCAAACGATGTGGCATCCTTTCGTTCCTAACACATTACCCAGTCCATATCAGTATAGATATCAAGCATGATATTTTCCCCCACTGAGATCTCATGTGTTTTCTAAGTGTTCCTTTAATTTTTTTTGAGCAGTGTATATTATATTATATTATATTATATTATATTATACTCTTATCAGCCACTTTATTAGGTACATCTGTTCAATTGCACGTTAACGCAAATATCTGATCAGCCAATCACATAATAGCAACTCAATGCATTTAGGAATATAGACATGGGCAAGACGATCTGCTGAAGTTCAAACTGAACATCAGAATGGGGAAGAAAGATGATTTAAGTGGATTTGAACATGGCATGGATGTTGGTACCAGATGGGCTAGTCTGAGTATTTCAGAAACTGCTAATCTACTGGGATTTTCACACACAGCCCTCTCTAGGGTTTACAGAGAATGGTCCGAAAAAGAGAAAATATTCTGTGAAAATGTCTTGTTGATGCAAAAGGTCAAAGGAGAATGACCAGACTAATTTGAGCTGATAGAAAGGCAACAGTAACTCAATAACCACTCGTTACAACCGAGGTCTGCAGAAGAGCTTCTCTGAACGACAACATGTCAAACCTTGAAGCAGATGGGCTACAGTAGCAGAAGACATACCAGGTGCCACTCCTGTCAGCTAAGAACAGAAACTGAGGCTACAATTTGCACAGGCTCTCCAAAATTGGACAATAGAAGATTGAAAAAATGTTGTCTGGTCTGATGAGTCTCAATTCCTGTTGTGACATTCAGTAGGGTCAGAATTTGGCGTAAACAACCTGAGAGCATGGATCCATCCTGCCTGTATCAAAGGTTCATGCTGGTGCTGGTGGTGTAATGGTGTTAGGGATATTTTCTTAGTACCAATTGAGCATTGTTTAAATGCCACAGCCTACCTGAGTATTGTTGCTGACCATGTCCATCCCTTTATGACCACAGTGTATCCATCTTCCAATGGTTACTTCCAGCAGGATTCCAGCAGCCATGTCACAAAGCTCAAATCATCTCAAATTGGTTTCTTGAACATGACAATGAGTTCACTAAACTCAAATGGCCTCCACAGTCACCAAACCTCAACCCAAGAGAGCACCTTTGGGATGTGGTGGAATGGGAGATTCACATCATGGATATGCAACTGACAAATCTGCAGCAACTGTGTCATGCTTTCATGTCAATATGGACCAAAATTTATGCGGAATGTTTCCAGCACCTTGTTGAATCTAAGTGACGAACAATTAAGGCAGTTCTTAAGGCAAAAGGGGGTCCAATCCGATACCAGCAAGGTGTACCTACTAAAGAATCACATAAAGTTACATTTAACTTTCTGAGATTCAGCCAAACAGGTGTTTTAGGGCACATGCAGGTGGCCGTACATGCATGGCCATTTCCCAGGAGGTTATAAGGCTTCAGAAGTTTAACACTTTACACAAACTGACCTTTTGAAGCAAACCCATTTGTAGATCAAGTAGACTATAGAGCCCTTGCACAGGGACAAAGCGACAGGGCTGCGAGCTCTGGGTGATTCACATTCTCCGTGGGCCAAAGAAATGTTCAGAGTGAATAAAACCCAGCTGAATTACTTTGGTCTAACATGGAGTTATTGATCGTGGCCAAGGGCAGTAGAGCTGGGCCGGAGCCTGGCTCTCTGTCTGAATTAGAGGTCTGTCGGCACAGCGCAGGGCTGATGTACTCACACTGTGCAAATGTAGAGGGAAGAAATCGGATTTGCAGCGGCTGTACTGCAGTTTGCTATGGGAATTGTTAAGAGCATTTTGCCCCATCATCATGCCTTCTATAGCACATTGCAAGGTCAGTACATGTTCAGTGCTATTTATAGTTATGCAATTAACATGACAGTATGTGGCAAGCATATATTGTAGCCTAAAAACATGCAACAGCAATGTTAAGTTAAATGACAGCATGCAACCCTAAATTTATAGATGGTGCATATACAGTTATATATATACTAAGATGATTTGTTACACTCACACATATAAAAATATGCAAGAGAGGCATAGGAAGTCCCAGCCTCAAAGTGAATTTGATGTCACTCACTGCTTTGAAAATGAGAGATAGGGTGGAGAAAGGGAGGGAGAATGAGAAAGAGAGAGTGAGAAAAGGATGACTCACCCTTTGAGAGAGCCTCGATCCTGTAACTTCAGGCAAGCTGTTGAGCGCATAAATAAATGATGATATGGTGTCCCAATGTTGGTTTTGTGATGTCAGGATGAGCCTTCTCCCTCCCTCTTCCTCTCTATTTATCTCCCTCAGTGTCAGGTATACGCCTCCTTTTTTGAGTTAGGGAAAGTTGAGGCATTGATTCGTGTAGAGTCATTTATATAGTGCGACATGTCGACACTTTGGGTGTCTGAATGTATGAAGCAGCTAGTATGTTGATGTGCTATCAATGGTGTTTTGACTGTCTAACGATTGTGTTGAGTAAGACCTATATTAAATTAACTTGCTAACAAGGTTTGTTGCTAAATAATTGTAGAGTTGATAAGTATACTTTGGCCATCCGTGTTCCGCAACGGTCCGCACACTGTCCATGTGATGTCATTTTTGTCATCGGGAGGGTCAATTTTTGGCTGCATCCGAAATTGCATACTTCCCTACTATGTAGGCAAAAAACAGTATATGATAAAAGAAGTAGGCCTATGTCTAAAAGAGTAGGCAAAAAGTACTCGGATGACATAATACTTCCAGCGAGATTCTGAAGTGTGCATATGTACACTACTATCCCATGAGACCACGAGAGAGGATTTGTGAATGGCAGTGAATTGACCTTTTTTACAGTCTATGGAATTGACGCACCGCAACTGACGCTGGTAGGTCACATGATAATGACAGCATGGTGAATGTAGTAGGCTACATCCAGATTACATTCATTCTACACACATTCATACTATAAAGAACATACTTTTTAGTGGTCATGAAGTAAATACTTTAGTAATTACAAAATAAGTACCTACACAAGAGAGTATGTTATTTCGGACACTTTGTGTCCGCGCGAACGGTGAGCATACAACAGCGTATGCGCAAGTGACTTGAGCGCTTGAAAAATAGATAGTGCGCATGTGCCAAACACGTCTTTCCTCGTTCATGGCCAAAGGAATTTACTTTGGGCCTGTCCAAATACCCAGGCTGCATCCAAAAACTCAGGCAGCTGACTTGTTGCCTTGCTGCCCTATCAGGCAATGACCCATCAGGCAGTGTTTGCGCAAGAAGGCACCTCACGTAACTGATTTCGGCCAGACTTCTGAGGCAGCGTAACAGCTTAATGATCTACAGCAAAATAGCACAAGCTTTGGTGAGAACTAAAAAAATATTACAATAGTAACTTCTCTCTACAAATGACATCAAAAGTGGAAAACAATGGTAAAAAAAACACGTACATTTACACACAAACTGACAACAAACCGCAACTTTCAGATGCCATCTTTATTTTTTTAGCTCCACTGTTACAGAATGGAAAGAACAGGATTGTGAGATATCAGAGGCAGCGAAGGACACATATATGCTGCCTTCAAAAATCGATCAGATCAAGGCATCTCAGGAGACAGGAA
This sequence comes from Ctenopharyngodon idella, assembly GCF_019924925.1. NCBI lineage: Eukaryota > Metazoa > Chordata > Actinopteri > Cypriniformes > Xenocyprididae > Ctenopharyngodon > Ctenopharyngodon idella. The sequence continues at coordinate 11,656,933 of NC_067238.1, read as the reverse complement.
GTAAAGCTAACTTTGGATTCAGACGTGCCTTAAAGGGATAGTTCACCCAAAAATTAAAATTTGATGTTTATCTGCTTACCCCCAGGGCATCCAAGATGTAGGTGACTTTGTTTCTTCAGTAGAACACAAATGATGATTTTTAACTCCAACCGTTGCGGTCTGTCAGTCATATAATGCATGTCAATGGGAACTCCATCTATAAGAGTAAAAAAAAACATGCACAGACAAATCCAAATTAAACCGTGTGGCTCGTGACGACACATTGATGTCCTAAGACACGAAACGATCGGTTTGTGCGAGAAACCGAACAGTATTTATATCATTTTTTACCTCTAATACACCACTATGTCCAACTGCCTTGAGCGGACGCACGGCATCCGGTGTGTGAGGTCTGAATGCACTCTGATGCCGGAAGTGATCGCTCGCAGTCATTTACATATACACGCGAGAGACCACTTCCGTCATCAGAGCGCGTTTTTAGACCTCACCAACCGGATGCTCAAGGCGTGGTGGTGTATTAGAGGTAAAAAAATTATATAAATACTGTTCGGTTTTGTGGCTTAGGACACCAATGTGTCGTCACGAGCCACACGGTTTAATTTGGATTTGTCTGTGCATGTTTTTTTGACTCTTATAGATGGAATTCCCATTGACATGCATTATACGACTGACAGACTGTAACAGTTGGAGTTAAAAATCATCATTTGTGTTCTACTGAAAAAACAAAGTCACCTATGTCTTGGATGCCCTGGGGGTAAGCAGATAAACATCAAATTTTCATTTTTGGGTGAACTATCCCTTTAACGCCTTCCTACCTTGGAATGCGTCCTCCGAAGGCAGCATTTTTCATTTTTCAGATGCAGCCCCACACTTGATTTCTTGGCCATTTGAGAGCGCATGTACGCGACAGGAAGTAAGTGCGCAAGACTGTACCATGTCTTAAACTGCCAAAGCGCAGTACCCTGAACGCATACAAAACCCACACTATCGGTATTCAAGGCTAAGCCTATCCCTTCATGCATTATATTTGGGAACTCACGTGCCCCGAAATTGCGAGATATCGAAGAAAACATTCCACTGCAAGTTAAATTAATTAGATATTACATGTAATTTAGGAGTAAAACATAAAGTGTTGTACATTTTATTGGTGCAAAAATTAGTAGGCTATGTGGATTTTGTACAACATTTGCAACAGCTTTTTATAACTTAATTAGAAGCACCACAATTTTTAAACTGTGTCTTCTGTTACATAGGGACTATTGAACAGACATTTAGAAGTTTATTTTAAAATGCAAAGTATTGAAGAAAATCAAAATAAAGCTCTGTAAACACTTGCATTTTTGCAACACTATCAGTGTGTCCCATCGGGTAATCAAATGTTCTACACACACTTGCAGTCTTCACACCTACTTGAACACTTGGGCCAAATATAGGAAATACCTCATCTAAGTGGTCAAGTGCAAAGACCGCAAGTGTGGGTATTTGGACAGGCCATTAGAAAGGCTCGGGCATGTGAGCGGAACTCAAAACATGAAGTATACCCGGGCCTTTACTCCATCAGTCTCACATGATTCTTCCGAATTTGATGCTCAAGAAACATTTACTGTAATTATCAATGTTAAAAAACAGTTGTGCTGCTTTTCCGGATTCTTTTATGAACAGAAAGTTCAACAGCATTCATATTAAAACAGAAATGTATGTAACAATGTAAATGTCTTTACTGAAACTTTAGATCAATTCAGTGCATTCCTGCTGAATAAAAGTATTTTCTTTCAAACAAAATATATTGATTTACATTATTCTTCAATTACATTACATTTGATTTACATTATATATTATGTTACATTATTTATGACATATTTGTCATTTGTAAGTTTCCAAATAACTAACTGGTCACGTGACAAAAATTGTGCAGTATGGGGGGCGACACTCTCCCTATAAAGAAAAAAATTATGTATGTGTTTTAAAGTGTAAATTCTTGAGGATAAACAAAATGCCCTCAATTAAAAGTTTATTTCAGAAAAGAAGACACTAGATTTGATTTAAAACACGACAACACCAAGCGAAAAATGCAATGCTTAGAGAATTGTACTACATTTCAAAACACATTTTCGAAGCAGTGGAAAAGCAGTCAACCTCGACATCCATCTGGACAGCTCCCTGTATTATTACCACACGCAAACATACTTCATCCGTTCTTTTCCTCCTCCCATCCCTGTCATCTCTTCTTTCCTCTCCTCATCACTCTTGCTCTCTCTCTCTCCTCCTGAATACTAATTCAAGCTGCACAGCCTTGTGCTCCTTAATATGATTCAAAGCACACCTCCTGGGTTAGCCCTTTCCATTCCTCTTCAAAGGTTCTTCTTCCGGCAGTGCTAGCTGAATGCAGTGACAGAATTTGTTTTAGAAAAAAGAAAAAAAGGAAAAGGAAGAAACCTTGCTTGCTTGAAGCAGGGAGAGTGCGCATGTACAGTCTGGACAGCGTATGTGCATGTGTGTGGGTATATTCAAGGTTACGGATCTCCACGGACACACTGGACATGACAAGCAATCATGATGAACTGGTTTTATATAGACGTATGAAACTCTTCAATTTGAGCGTGAGGGGTGAGAAAGAGGGAGTCTGAGGGATAAATAGATGTTTGTGCGTGCTTTGGAGAGTGCAAGCGCAACAGGAAAAAATGGAGCAAGGGAGGGGTGGCAGAGTTGGGTGGGGATACAGATGCACCGCATTGTCAAACGATAATGGAGAGAACCAAAGAAAAGAGATGCCCTGCACGATTAGCCAAGATATTGATCCTTTCAGTCCAGGAACTCCAGGGAATTGCATGTAACTTCTGATCATCACTTTTTCCTTTTGTTGTCAATGACATTTCTCAATGTCACTGTTTGATACTACAACCAATTGTATTGATTACAAAGGGATTTATGGGAACATAAGTGGCCGGGGACAGATTTCGCAGAGATCTCTCCTGTTTCACAGACACACTGACTTAGTGACTGACTAACTCTGATATCTCGGCTCACCAGAGAGTATTGAGGGGGTTGCAGTGAGGCAAGGAGGAGGGAGGGAGGGAGGGTGGATGACGGCGAGAGCGTGTTGGAGGCGCACACACACACTTGCTCTCGCATACAGCCTTACAGAGACAGGAGGGGAGAGTCAGAGACGTGGAGAAGAAGAAGAGGAGTGAGAGAGAGGGAGAGAATGTCTGCTGAGAGGGTGGCTCTCGTTCCTCGTTCACAAACCGGCCCTCGCTGAGACATCATGGGCTGTATCGGCTCCCGCACCATCAGTAAGACCCTCTCCGTTTTGATTGCTTTTCTTTTCCAGGTTGAAAGGAGACCAGCCAGGGGTAGAGGAGCGATAGGCGACGCTCCACTCGCATTCATCCCCCCTTTCAGGGAAAACGTGTGTGTTTCTATGGAAACCTTTTGGTTAAAGGCCATTTGTCCTCCAGGTTTTGACAGGGATTCGGCACGCTGCTCATGGGAAGCCGGGATTGAGGTGTCTGCTTTTGAGAGCCGTTAGCGCGTCTGGAAATTGATATCCGTATGTGTCCGCCTGCATGCGGTAGGTGCTGTTCACCCGGCAGTTTTAAAGATCTGAAGTGGATTTTTTGGAGCATATGGATGCATATCCAGAGCGTACGGTCTCAAAGACTCGCCACATCTGACACTGTGCTAAGGTCACGTCAGGAGCTGTTTGTGTGAGAATAGCAGCAGTTCACAGGTTTGAGCGTGTGTACGTTTGAGCATGCGTGCATTTCCCGAAGAGGTTAACTGAAGAGGGTGTTTTTCAGGATCAGAGGTGCAGGGTCCACACGCTCACGCGCAAAAAGCACTCAGGTGTGACGCGAAGCTGGATGCGCTTCACATGTAGGTCAAATTCGGCAAAGTCAACGACACCGGTGGGCACCTGTTCCCGCCAAACGGGTACGCGTTAACGCAGACGTCAGTGACAAATTGCGGATGTTTTGGTGCGATTTATAACCGTGAGATGGCAGGCAGGCAAACTACCCCAGAGAGAGGACGCAGAATTGTTCCTCTTAAACGTGTTTTACGATGTTGTATGCTTATTAAGACGAGGGCGCAGTATCAGAACAAACACAGGCAGCTGATGGAGTGATAAATAAATAAATGCTGCTGTATTTGACCTTTGATTGTCATTGAGCTGTGATGTCACAGGAACACAGAGTCTAGGTTTCCTTCACATAAAAAGCAGAAAGTGTCAGAGTGGGACATATTGGGTAATTAGGGAAGCCTTATATCCTCCTGAGAGAACTAAATTGAATCACCTCTTATATAAATGCTTATTGTTTCTTGCGTATTCAAGTTGTGGCACTGAATTTAGCTGGCTATCTGATATGTGCTCTGGAGAGGAGCGTGGATGGCATATTTAGTGTGTTTGGCTATAAATAGTGTCTACTTTACAGTGACCGAAAAGGAGAGGAGAGAGGACAAGATGCATGCTAAATAATATGGGTCAAGTGCCTGATATGGGCCTGTGGTTGTTCACCCCCTTATTTTGAGTGAAGCAAACACTTTTCATGTAAGCTGAAGAAATTTATGTGCTATCGACATGTTGCACTGACGCTTTTAATGGCTCAACCGAGGCCTTGTTATCGATTTTTGTTATTCCTGACTTCATGAGCTCACAAAGCAAATTGTTGCTACAGCCAGAAATAGGAACATTTTTATTCTACATTGATCATCTCACAAATCCTTTAGTGATTCAGTGCTAATGTATTATACTTACAAACTTTTTTTATATATATCAGGCTTGTATTTTTTAATTGGAGTCCTGAAGCACTTACACAGCTATTGTTCCTCTCACAATATTGTGTAATGAATCAAACACAGCCTTTAAAGGGCACTACTGAAATACCTGAATCTGGTGACAGATTGTAAAGGGCAATTGCAATTTACTAATCAAAGTATTAAACTAGAATTGCCCTCTTGCTGCTTTCCGTAAACAAGCATGAAATGGCACTTCACAGGCTTTCCTCATTAAAGTTATGTTAGATAGGCTGTCTAACATATTCACTGGGAATATGCCATAATTATACTCTTCTGTACTTCATCAGTGAGGGTCAGCATTAAGCATTAACATATTATTACGGATTAAGCCAGTATATATTTTCATATTTTTATAACAGGTAAGGGATAAGACTTGACACTTGAATATATTATATAGATTTGAATATATTATGTCTAAAAAACTCCTTTACGATGATGTTCCTTTTATATATTGGATATTTTTCTTTATATTCCATAATACATACATCTTTATATGAAATATATTATGCTATATTTACTTGTGTGTGTGTGTGTGTGTGTGTATATATATATATATATATATATATATATGTGTGTGTGTGTGTGTGTGTGTGTGCCATCGAATATACATTTAGCAATCGGAAATAGTTCCTGTTACTGTACAACAATATTTGACCATGTAATATTGCAAATGACCAATCAAACTCAAGTATTCCAGAGCAGTGTAACAGTATTGTTGTTGAAGCTGAATGATGAATGATCTGACCTTATAGTTACATCCCAAGTGTCTCAGGGGTGAAAAGGCAATTCTGTCTTGACAACTCTCAGGATATTGGTATGATAACTGGTAATGGATATGACTGTTAATGTATTTGGTCTTGGCGGAATAGATCTGCTACGCTGCTGCTGCAGAGCAAGTACCGAGACTTACTACTGCCAATACATTCACAGACATTGCTGTGAGCAAGTAAGACCTGATGCTGCTGCTGCTGCACATGTAACATACATGAATTAACTCCCGTAGCAGATCTATACAGGTGGAGCTGGGGAAGGAGGAGGGTTCTGAAAGCGTGCTGCAGACTGCTAACAGCAAACAATGCCAAATATTTGAATGTTTGAGCAGCAAGCTCATTGGGCGCTGATGCAACAGCAACCAATCCAACATGTCCTCCAACCAATACGCCCATATAGGTCGTTTGTCACTTCCCTGAAATACAACCCATAGGAGCGTTTACTAAAGTTGCGCCCCTATCGACAACAAGACACTTTCATTTTAATGCATGAAACACGACCCATAGGAGCGTTTGCTAAAGTTGTGCCCCTATCGACAACAGGACATTTTCATTTTAATGCATTGTTCCCTTTTATCTGCATCATATTTCGGGTTTCGCGTAGCTCAATTGGCAGAGCATTGCAATATATAACAGTATGCAATCATGTGATCATGCGATTGTGGGTTTGATCCCAGGAGACGCATGTGCTCATAAAGTGTATATGCACTATAAATCACTAAGGGTAGGGTTGGGGTAGGTGTAGTCGTTAATAAAAAAATGATTTTTGCTAAATGGAAATAGGACAAATAGCGGGTAAGGGACCGTGTAAAAAGTCCACACATTGCATTTAAATGAACACGCATTTTGATTGGTAATGACGGTCATACGTCATTTCATGACGACAGACGTAACACGACACTGTCATTATTTTTACGCCAGCTAGAGGGCGCATGACTTTAAAACGTAAATATATGTTGTAAAAATATGCTTGAAAAAACTACCTATATGGTCGTTTTTTGAAGGAGGACAGTCTCAACCAATCAGCTGTGCTGTGTAGATAATGATGTGATTGCTACCAAATGAGTTAAAGACCCATCAGCCTGCATCGTCAGAGTTTCAAGCCAGAACTAGGTAATAAGTTGAGAGAAGTGTGTGTTGGCTAGCTTGAAAATGCAATCACACATTTCTGTGTTTCTTTTCTCTCTTTTTTCCTGTTCCTGTCTACTCTAGCTGTGTAGTGTTCTGGTTTACTATTGAAATTTGTGACATGTCTTATATTGTTGACTCTTTTATGCTTTTGTTTTTTGAAGTCGCTTTGGATAAAAGCATCTGCTAAATGAATAAATGCACATATAGATCAGTAAAACGTGGCATGTATTTGTTTGTCACAGGACTGTGGGTGAGAAATGTTGAGTGGGTGTGTTTTGGGAGGGCATCAGGTAGATGGCTCAGCTCTTGGCACTAATGCCGATGTTTGCACTGGGTCACTCTCTGTACGTGTTTGTTCTGTTCTGAGCTATTGCGTTACTCAGGGATGCCTCTTTGTATTGATTTAATTTCAAGCTCTGAAAGAGGGACAGACAAGCTGACATACAGATGGTCTCTCTCCTTTCTGTCTCTCTCTCTCACACACACTCAATCTCATGCTCCTGCATGTGTGTGCCGTTTGCATGTGATTGCATGATCCAGCTTGTGTGGTGACAGACACGGTCCAAGGTGACTGGCTCAGTATGATTGAAAGGTTTAGGAGGAATCATAGAGACAGAGAAGGATGTCAAAGAATAAGTAAGAAGAAGGGAAGGAGGGAGGCAGAGAAAGAGGCACAGGAAGTGGCAGACAGTAAGTTCTCAAATGTCTTTTTGTGAATTTGTACCTCCTTAACACTTCGGTAACACTTTAGAATACTGTTCCGTCATTAATACACAGGAACAAATGAGTAATGAGTAATTACTAAATATTTGGAACAGTATCCTAAAGTGAAAAGCATGATAACGTCCTAGTAATAACTGAAGTCATTTTACTGTAAGCTTTTGGATTGTAATAACTCAATATCCTTCTAAAGAAATTAGTGGTCATTTGGAACAGTATTCTAAAGTGGTAACTCACTAGTAATGATTTGAGTGTTGCTACTTCCTTCTAAAGAAATTACTAATTTTCAGGAAAAATATTCTAAAGTGGAGATCGTGGTAACCCACTAGTACTCGTGTTTCAAAATCCATCAGAAGCAATTCCTTTTAAAAACCTCAAAAGCATACAGTGACTTCAGTCATTACTAGTGGGCTACCATGATCTTCACTTTAGATTTAATTATACATTATGCACTATTCACATTAATTGTGAACCTGTATATAGTAGTTCTTAGTAGCCTGCTGGAAGGTATGAAAAATAGTACTTATTGATTAGCTAATAGTGAACTACCTCATTCAACTGAGTGCTAACACTTACTAATTAGTTAATCAGAGCTTCTTGTTAGTTAATAGCATTTACTAGAATGTTAATATTGCATTTACTCATGTTCCTTTGTAGTTATTCATTAATGACGGAACACTGAAACAGTATTCTAAAGTGTTACCATCGCTTAATGGTCACTGTGATTTTGCCAAATAAGACATATTCCTGGATCAACATATTTTGTTGATCCTGGAACAACATTTCTTTCTATCCCAACCCATAAAACTAACCCTAGCCATAACTTATCCCTAAAATCACAGGTAAATGACTGCTGTAGAAGCACCTAACCCTGGTTGTAAGCCTAAACTTGTCCCTCAAATCTGATTGGTTGATTGGAATGTTGTTCCAGGATCAGCAAAGATGTTGATCCAGGAACATGTTGCACTTTGAGAACTCACGTTCACCATCACTTCTAATCCAGTGATGTCTATAAAGGGAACTGATCCTCAGCTCACTTTTAGGTTTTATTCTAATGGTGCCGCTTGACTTTCCTTATTTTAAGCCATTGACATCCAGTTTCAGCTGTCTGTTTCTTCAAACTAAATCTGAGACAGTAGAAGCACTTGCTTCTTTTACAGATTTCCATTAATATTAGGTTGAAGGTCACTTCATAAACCAATCATTTAGAGGTGAGTCCCAAGTGAAGAAATGTTCAGCCTCACAAGTCAATACTGTAATGAAATTAAATAAAACGTTCTCTCGTTCTTTCTCTCTCTTTTATAACTTAATAACTTCAATTGTATTTGAAAGATGTTGCTTAAGTTAGAAATATAGCCCAACTGGCATCAAAACATACAGATAAATCGCACAAAATGTGGTACTAAATTGAACTGCAACCCTCATTGACTATCAGTTAGACTGTAAGATATTTAGAGCATATAACATATATATGGGATAAGGATTTTAAAAGTGTAAAAAAACAAAACAATGAAGATATATAATTAATTTTGAATTTTTATTAAGTGTTAACAATGAGATTATGTGGTGTTTATAATCAATTAACACTGCTTTTGTCATTTTTTTACAAGATGGACAAAATTTGTCACCAAAAGTCAGGTTTTACCGAATGATACTTTTGGTTATACCGAATGACGATATTTTCAAACAATGCTAACAGGCTGATATCTAGCTAGCTAGTTAGCTTGCTAACTAGCTAGCAAAAGGACAATCAAACATTTTATATTTAGTACAAGTTTTTAAAATATTACACGTTTTATAGGGGTTGTACCGAATGACCTGATGTTTCGGGACATACGTATGAGCAAGTGAAAACATGAATTTTTCAAACAGTTAAAAGAGAGTTAGTGACTTTGCTTCACAACCATGTGGTCCTTTGCAGGTGTCGGAATGATCTCACATCCGGTCACATGATATTGACTGCATGACTTGATCCAAAATGGTCCCTTTATATTGGTTACTCCGAATGACATCAATGAAATTCACTTTTCCTGACACTTTCATAAAAAAGCAACGACTTCTACACATAATTTTAATACCATTTTGCACTGTTAATAAATCATGCCAGAATAAAAAATATATAAATTTATTACATTTTAAGATATTTTAATCACAATTGAAATGGATGTATTGGCCTTCGGACGGTTAAACAGAATGAACTTTTGACACTTCAAAATTTTTTAAATACCTTTATATGTAGCAAAATATAATCAAAACCTTTTGGATTCAATAAAAGAGATCTAGTTGTACTACCTTACTTACTTTGGATGTCATATCTTTGTTTTTTATTATTATTAAGGCCTTTGGACAAAAAATGACCCGTCATGTCATTGACCCATATATATACAATTCAAAGAATCCTGAAAAAATGTTAAGCAGCACAGCTATTTTCAACATTGATAATAAGAAATGTGTCTTGAGCACCAAATCATGTGACACTGAGATAAAACTTGATATACATATATCCCCCCCATTAATTTAGCATATTTACTTATTATTATTACTTAGGTCAGCATGCTCTAAACAACCTATCAGGAGTTACAAGGTTATAGTATGCTGATCTTTATTTTGGATATAATGATTTGCTCAAATTCATCGTGCAGCTTTGAGATTTTTTATATAATTGTATTCTCAAACCAGACTTTGTCCTACTTTGATAACTAAAGCTGACTCATTAAAACAGTAATTGCTTAAGTTCATTTCATTGTAACTGATTGAAAAAGTGATGTGTTCACTTAATTATCTCAGGTTTCTATTTCTCACACTCCTCATCTATCCCTTACTGTCCCTGTTTTTTCACCCAAGTTCAGTCTTTTACACTTTAGAGGTATTTACACTTGGTCACTTCATTTCTATTGCTTTGACTGCTATATGATCATTAAACGATTTAAATGCCCTTCAAGACATTTGAGATGTCACTCACTCAGACCATGAAGTGGTTTAAAATGCATACAGCCAAGTGTATATGCGTCTTGTTGTTCAGGCCACATATGTAAACTTTAATAAGAACTTAAAAATTAATTTCCATTTGAGCCGAAGAGAACATCCAAATAGCCTGTGAACAGTAGATTTGTATTATATCCATTTTGAGTAGACAAACCCAATCGTAAAGTGTAAATACCCATTTTGTGCCTCACCCTGATGTTCAGTATTGTGATTGTCTGTAAGTTTGCGCTCTCTCTCTGTGACTCGGTTCTCTTTCAGAGTCTCTCTTTGTGCCTTTTAACTTGGTGTCGTTTTAATCTCTTTACGCCTACCCCCTTTGTCCTCCGTTTTTCTTTGTTGTATCACATTGCATAGCGTTCCTTCATTCATTCAGTGTCTTGGTCTTTCTCTCATCCTTTTTGTCTCTGCCTTTCCTTTCCCTCCCCCCTCTCCGTGTGTTTTTGGCTCAGTACTGGAGGTGAGTCAGCCTCTTGGACTTCGTTCCTAATCAGAGTCACCGTGAGCGTCACCGTGTGTCAGAGTTCCAGCCTGCATTCCTTTATTTGTCCCTTTTTCTTCCTCTCTTCTACTCTTTCACTCTACCTCTACCTTTTGCTGTAGAATAAAATCTCAAAGACGTTCCCTAGGCCGTGAGATCTGTCAAGCCAGATTGTCCCATGGTCCAGTTGTTCCTCCATCTGGTTCTTGGCAATGCAGATCTTCTGCTGCTTCTCTCCGTGATACCGTCAGGCTTATGCTGGGTGTCTAGGAATCTTTCTTCCTGTTCCCCATCGTTCAGTGTGCATTGACGTTAGCTTTTATCCTCGTCACATGCATATTTGTTTATCTCGTCTGACTGCTTCTTTCTCCATCTCTCTCGCTCTCTCTTTCCTTTCCCCTGAAGCTCTAGCCCTCATAATGCCCAGTGTCAGATGCAGACATAAATGTAGATGGGCAGAGTAAACAGTGCAGCGGCCATGTGGTGCTTAGCGACCTTGGATGTGATGGCTTATCCTTCATGTCTCTTGAGATTTTCTCAATGTGTTTTCCTGCATGAGTGGAAGTGTTTTGTCCGTAACAACATCATGGTGGAACAGACATTTAGAAAGTTATGGGTCCTGACAGCTAGGATGTGCAGGTATCCATCCATCCATCCATCCATCCATCTCCATATGTCTGTCAATAATTCTATCTATCTATCTATCTATCTATCTATCTATCTATCTATCTATCTATCTGTCTGTCTGTTTATCTGTCTATGTATATATCCATCTGTCTATCTATGTATATATCTGTCTGTCAATAATTCTATCTATCTATCTATACATAATTCCATCTGTCTATCTATGTATCTATCTGTCTGTCTGTCTATCTGTCTATGTATATATCCATCTGTCTATCTATGTATATATCTATCTGCCTGTCTGTCGATAATCCTATCTATCTATCTATGTATCTATGTATCTATCTATCTATCTATCTATCTATCTATGCCTAATTCCATCTATCTATCTATCTATCTATCTATCTATCTATCTATCTATCTATCTATCTATCTATCTATCTATCCATAATTCCATCTGTCTATCTATGTATCTGTCTGTCTATGTATATATCCATCTGTCTATCTATGTATATATCTATCTGCCTGTCTGTCGATAATTCTGTCTATCTATCTATCTATCTATCTATCTATCTATCTATCTATCTATGCCTAATTCCATCTGTCTATGTATCTATGTATGTATGTATGTATCTATCTATCTATCTGTCTATCTGTCTGTCTGTCTGTCTACGTATATATCCATCCATCTGTCTGTCTGTCAATAATTCTATCTATCTATACATAATTCCATCTGTCTGTCTGTCTGTCTATCTATCTATCTATCTGTCTATGTATATATCCATCTATCTATCTATGTATATATCTATCCGCCTGTCTGTCAATAATCCTATCTATGTATCTATCTATCTGTCTATGTATATATCTATCTGCCTGTCTGTCGATAATCCTATCTATCTATCTATCTATGTATGCCTAATTCTATCTATCTATCTATCTATCTATCTATCTATCTATCTATCTATCTATCTATCTATCTATCTATCCATAATTCCATCTGTCTATCTATGTATCTGTCTGTCTATCTGTCTGTCTGTCTATGTATATATCCATCTGTCTATCTATGTATATATCTATCTGCCTGTCTGTCGATAATTCTATCTATCTATCTATCTATCTATCTATCTATCTATCTATCTATGCCTAATTCCATCTGTCTATGTATCTATGTATGTATGTATGTATGTATCTATCTATCTGTCTGTCTACGTATATATCCATCCATCTGTCTGTCTGTCAATAATTCTATCTATCTATACATAATTCCATCTGTCTATCTATGTATCTATCTATCTGTCTGTCTGTCTATCTATCTGTCTATGTATATATCCATCTGTCTATCTATGTATATATCTATCCGCCTATCTGTCAATAATCCTATCTATGTATCTATCTATGTATCTATCTATCTGTCTACGTATATATCCATCCGTCTGTCTGTCAATAATTCTATCTATCTATCTATCTATCTATCTATCTATCTATCTATCTGTCTGTCTGTCTGTCTGTCATTGCTCTCATCATTGTTACTGTTCTTTTGGCATGCTATTTCTGTCTCCTTTTTTAATTGATTATGAGTAGATCTGTTTTACCTTAACTCACTTTCTCTGTCTTTCTCTGTTTACTCTTCACTCTGGTTCATTGGTCTCCTCCAGAGCTGCGCTGCTCTGCATGGCTCTATCCGTCTCTCCAGAGTGGGTTAGGTTGATTGAGGAAATGGCCCTGAGGCCCAAAGGCTCTGCTGTACTTACAGAGAGAGAGAGCCCAGCAATTAAAAGACACACACTCACACACACATGCACAGGATGCAATTAATGCATTCTGAGATCCGAATCAGTCTGGAGTGAAAAAAATCAGATGCAGATAGAACAAGGACTGGTACCGTCTGTTTTAATGTGATTAACCCCATCCCAATATTATTATTCTATTGCGTCAACGGTTTAGGACTGTTGTAAATGAGTTCAATGAATCAAGCCGATGCTCAACTCAATTTCACTGATATTGAGCTGAATTAAATAGAACTAAATTGAATAGAGAGAGACGGGGGACTGAGAGAGCATGTGTACTGCAGATAGACAGGGTCTCATTCAGTAATAATTGTGTACATGTGCACAGTGAAGGTTCTCACACTGAATTTCTGCAAGATTCACCACACGATTTTGGCCACAATTTTGCTGTTTGACACTTTTTGGAATTGTAAAAGATTTCCTTTGTCATATGGAAAATTCATCAATCTTGGATCTTTCAATAGACTTTTATTTATGAAATGTTGGAAACTGTTTACAAAAATTATGTCACGGCTCCACTATAGCGAGTGGGAGAAGTTAAAGGATTAGTTCACTTTAAAATGAAGCCTCAAGCCATCCTAGGTGTATACGACTTTCTTCTTTCAGACGAATACAATCGTAGTTATATTAATAATCACCCTGTTGCTCCTGTAACAGACGTAGGCTAGTAAGAGCTGTGCCTGTAAACCTCACTCCCCTGAACTCAAGAGGTGCTCTAGTGACTGACGCTAGAGACTGCGGTCTTTAGAGTGTTAGAGTGCCCACCTCCCCTGTGGACGGGCCCGGGTTCGCGTCCCGCTTGGAGTGGGCAGGTGCGAACTAGAGGGGCTACATTGGTGCCGTGACCCGGATGGGAGTGAGGTTTAGGGGGGTGAGTGTAAGAGCTGTGCAAGTAAAACCTCACTCCTCTGACCTTAAGAGATGCTCTAGCGACAGATGCTAGAGGTCGCAACCTCCAGCCTTCTTGATAGAGCATCCAACTCCCACGCCGGAGACCCAGGTTCGAGGCCTGCGTGGAGCGGGGCGAGTAGGACCTGGGTTAGAGGGGTTACACTCCCAAGCTTTATAATGGCGGAAACCACCTGTTTGACGCTCAAGAAAGTGCATCCATCCATCATAAATGTACTCCACACGGTTTCGGGGGGGGGGGGGGGGGAAGCGATGTGTTTGTGTAAGAAAAATATCCATATTTAACACAGTATAAAGTAAAATTTCTTACTTCCGCCAGACCGCCTTCTGTATTCAACTTACGAAGAAAGTGTAACGCCTCTCGCAGTTAAAAATGCTTACGCTACGTCCTACACCTTCCGTATTCAACTTGTTCGTCTGAAAGAAGAAAGTTATATACAACTAGGATGGCTTGAAGGTGAGTAAATAATAGGGTAATTTTCATTTTAAAGTGAACCAATACTTTAACAACAAAAACAAAAGCCGTTATTGAAATGAGCCATTATTATGGAACAGGTATGCAATAAATCTTTAAAATATGTATTATATACATTTATTTAATTAGGGCTTGCATGACTGATCATTTTACTAGTCAATCAAGTAGCCGTGTTAACTTATTTGTGCTAATTTCCACATTTGAAAATGACATCCATCATTTGCAGAGATAAAATTCAAGACATAAAACCATTCAAACCATATACTGTGTAAATTTTCATTTTTTAAAAATATAATATTTAAGTACTTGTGTTGAACATGTGACTGAATAAGCAAGATGCGCATTTCCGGGATCGTTGGATTACAAAACCTGTTTCTTCAACGTAAATAAGTTTTATCTAATTTTACACACATTCACATGAGAAACAATTACCATCTAAGAAGGGCTTTTATGATGAATTTTCAAAATTTGTTTTAGGTTAGGTGCAAACTGTATGATTTTTACAGTTTTTATAGCTTGTAGGAGCAATCACATTTTCAAAGTCATATTTCTCACAAAGTTTTTGATAAGATTTATGTCACAACATCATACTAAGCTGTCAGAGGCTGTTGATTTTACCATTTAAAACAAGACAAATGTATCACAACGGCCCAAATTTGTCCCATAATCACACAACGTGAATAAAGCTTTACGCAAACTCTTATTCTGCTCATATCATACAATCTGACAAGCAACAATATTGCACAGCATGCACCAGGTTTTGCTCTCGTTCTACAATGAATTGATGAATCTGGATTATTGTAAATGAGGGAGCATGTCAACGCAGTTATCAATTAGCATACACAACCAAACCATCTCCATATGCTGTAAGGGCTTCCACACAGCTTCTCTTGTACAGCCATTTATCACTCTTTACAAACATATCCTTACTCTCACTAAAGATGAGAGCACAAGCAGCAAGTGTGCCATTCTCAAAACCAGTTGAAACACAAAAAACACCTTTTAAATAGGCCTACAGTCAGTGTTTGATATGGAGGATTGTTTGATTGCTGGTTGGCCTTGTGCACTGTGAAACTTCATTGAACGGTGCGGCTCCATTTATTGCTTTGTCTTAAAAACACTGTCATTATGCTGCAATATTATGTTTATGCAGTGTCTAATGTTACAGGGTGATTGTTTTCAGGCGCATCACTCAAAATGTTAGTGCAAACTGGGTTACATGTCATTTCTAGTTTGTCATTTGGAATGAGTCATTGTAAACACACACACCGTCAACATATTTCATAATCGAAATCATGCTGAAGTGCACATTTAGAGGGAGCTAGAATACAAAACAAAATAAAAGCTTGTTTAAGGGTTAATCTTTAATTCAGCATCTCTTGGAAGCCTATTCTTGAAATACAATTCCTAATAATTTGCATAATTGCATCATGCAGCGCAATCACTAAATGTTTTTATCATTTTATAAGAGCGATGCGATATAAAAGCGTGATGCAACAAATCTCCTTCCCCACAGAGTGCTGGCGGTTTTGGATGGATAATTAATCTAATTTTAGGTCTTTGTGTGAATGTCAGCAGAAAATGTAGCGAGAAGCTGTCAGTTTGACTTAGCTTATTCGGTAAAGGTTGCATAAGCAACATGCCTATTCCCTTATCTCTCTCTCTCTGTCTCTCTCTTTCCCTGCAGCGGCGGATGCAGTTCCCGTTCGGAAAGATGGGGAGCAGGTAAGTAAAACTACAGCGCTTTGCATATTTAAGTTTTGCTTTGCACCAAACCTCTGTCCCATGTTGTGAGGTTAATCTTTAAGGATCTAAATGACATCCTTCGCTGAGATGATACTTATGCGATGTCTGCATTTCTGTCCAAAGCTATTATACCTACCAAGTGCTGACATTTGTGCCTCATGGCACTTTAATGAAGTCTTTAGCTAAGGCAAAGACCCCCTGTGTGCCAAACGCATGTCTTGCCACCCCCTACTGCTGAAAGTCAGAGAAAGCGTGATGGTATAATGTGTATTTGAAAAGCCTCTATATTAGATTTCTCACCAAGGCCACGGGAGCCGGACCCCAGAGCCCGGCCATTACCGTACAGTACTGCTGTATAACGGGTTTGTCCCCTGGGAAGACACAGTCTCATCCGTCTTCCCTATTTGCCGTCCGTGTTCACGTCCTTCCCAAGGGCAACTCCTGGCTTGTTGCTCTATTCATCCACAGATGAATTTGGCTCAAAATCTACCGTTTTGGATTCTGGTATTGTCCAAACCAAATGGCATGAGTTAAGAATGCAGAGTTAAGAAGCTGAGCCAAGAGGTGGTGTCAGCTCACTGTAGCTGGAGCAAAGTGAAACAGTGTCTGTGTTGTGCATATATGTATTCGTGTTAAAGAGCTGCTCTCAAAAAGGTGATCGCTGGTTGCCAAAATAAGAATAATAATAATAAAAGAAAAGAATGTCATAAAATGTTGCCTAGCAATGAAAAACTCTCAAGAATGAGGTGCTAGTTGCCAAGTAGCAAGGCTACATAACTTAATGCCAGCTCAAATTGCCCACAAGCTTAGCTAAACCATAATAAATCATCATTAGGCCTATTTCTTAATTCAAAAAGCCACTTGCCAGTTGCCAAAATAAGAATAATAATAAAAAAAAGAAAACAAAATGTCATAAAATGTTGCCTAAGTAGAAAGGCTACTTTAGCTAGCTTAGCGCTAGCTCAAATCGCCCTCAAACTTAGCCAAAACATCACCAAAATAAATTATTATAACCATTATAGGGTGAATTGGAAGGCCCTAGATGGAATTAGTTTGGATTTCACAGACTTTTTTTGTGCTTTTAAACCCATTTGAATCAAACAAGTGTGCGTTTATCCTCACGCAACCTCAGTTGAAAAAGTAAGCAGCAAATTACCAAGCTAATGTAACTAACTTGGTGTCCTCTGAGAAATCTAATCTAATAGGAATATATGGGATAGTGGTTTGTTATTTACAATCCTCCTTATTGATTTTGACCCTCATCTGATACTGTAACTATTTCTGGTTTCACTGCCTAATGCACTTTCATCAAGGATTTAGACCTTTTTGACAACTTTCTGGGTGAAATCACGTTCATTTTGTCATCATTTGCTACATCCAGAAAAGTAAATCATCAGATTGAAGGGTGACTCTCACAAAACTGTATTTTCTGCAAGCTTTTTCAAGGTAAATTTAGGTGTCTTTCCAAAAAAGGACACTTGGAGACTCCAAAAGGACACCAAATAACCAAATGATATAAGAAGTCTAGAAATTTATGCACACTCATGAAAAAAATACCATTATAGAAAAAAACTTTTCAGAATTCACAGTTTATAGTATGTGTACAGTGCTTGTTTACATTTTATGTTTATAAGTCAGGTTATGGAGATGCCAAAAAACAAACAAACAAACAAATAAACTAAACTACCAACCGCCTTAACCTGACTGCATATACCAACTACAGTACACGGATCCATTCAGAATTACTAAACACAGCAACATATACATGACAAATCGAAACATTATCCGAAATGTGTGTGGAAACAACGTGAATGTACTGAAATGTGTCTGTGCATAAATGCAATGTGCGATCAGTGCAACGAGAGTGCACATACACAGTTTGTTTATGCATCAATACAACGGACTCAG
Source organism: Ctenopharyngodon idella (assembly GCF_019924925.1). Lineage (NCBI taxonomy): Eukaryota > Metazoa > Chordata > Actinopteri > Cypriniformes > Xenocyprididae > Ctenopharyngodon > Ctenopharyngodon idella. The sequence continues at coordinate 11,638,603 of NC_067238.1, read as the reverse complement.
TCACACGTACAACTTCTGTACGTCACCACCATCGTCTTTACCTTGATTGCAGTCCTCATCCATCAAAACTTTACTAGCGAGACGCTGGTTTGCTTTATCCAGTCGAGAAACGTAGTTTGTGTACCATCTGGCCAAATAGCGGTGGGATGTTTTGACGTTCCGTTCAGTCTGTATTGCATACAATGCGATGTGCAAGGGCTCGCGCTCTTTAGAAACAATCACAGAATATGACAGAGCTTGTGTTTTGTAGCGAAACACACTGGAACAAATAATTCACTGAAAACGCAATGTGAGTCTCTCTCTGCCATCTCTGATGTAATCAGCCTGGACTTCTGAGATCATCTAACTGTGTGACGTAAATTATGTTTATGACACAATTTGCTTAAGTAATTTATCTGCATTATTTCTGTTAAATTATTTTAACACATTAAGGATTTTGAATTAATCGCATGTGTTAATGCGTTAACATTGACAGCCCCAGTTTATTTCTTTTAGAACATTACATACCTGTGTTTATTTCTATAGGATTATTTCCATGTGATTTCTGTGACGTCCACATAGACCTTTTTAGTAAAAAAAATGGTTAATGATTGTGACCTAAATGCTGTTTTGAAATCAAACGCCTTTAAAGGGCGTCCCTCTTAAAATGTTAGGCAAAACATTAATTACTCTATCACTGCAGTGGAGAAGAAAACTAATTCATTGTTGTTAATTTGCATCTAGCTGTATTTGCCCCCCACAGAAAAATTGTAGGTGGCTGCCATAATTGCAAGCCAGCCTCAAAAATGTATTTTTAGGAGCCAGCTTCACAGTTTATGTAACAGACAGGGTCATAAAGACTAAGATGGTGGGAAATGAATCGATCGACCCCTGAACTGTGCCGGTAGTCTGTTCAGAGTTTCCAAGGGGCAGACATTTGCCCCACGCCAACGCCTTTTTGAAACTGACCTCCATTTGACCTTTCATATCGATCTCTCTCTTAATGAACAATGAGCGGCTACTGCTGTTCGTACTGGCACCAGTGTTTGTCTGCGCTGGGTGCGGTGTAAATTCAATCGACCGCTCGCTGTATGTTTGGGTTGGCTAGGATTACTTACTCCAGTGCTCCTCATCAAAGTCGCCTCCATCTCCTCTTGCTGTTGTCCTCATCTAATGTAGAGACTTCTAAGGCAGATATCAACATGGATACACTAGGTGGTACTTCATTCATGAATATTTTACACCATGTTAGCTGTATATCACGACAAGGGTTCATACAAAGAATTATCTTTGTCTGCACAACAGTTCATAACTGATGAACAGTCTCGCCTCATTCTCCTGCTTTCTGTTTATCTGTTGTTCTTCCAGATCTAGTGTTCTGTACTTGGCTTGATGTTCAGCCTTCTGCTGTTTCCTGCTAACTGAAATCATGCCTTTTCTTCTCTTTCACTGTATCTTTCCCATCTATTCTTCAATTGTTTTCTTCTAGCAAGGACGTGCCGAGTTTTCCTGGGAAGGAATCAATGTAAGTCTGATATTGACCTTTTTGCATTTCATAATATACTTTCTCTCTCTCATTTTTATTTCTTTATATTTTGTATTATTTTTTTTTTTATCAATATAACATTCTATATCATATTACTCTCTGCCCTGCTAGCAAAAATATGTTGTAAAAACATTTTGATAACATTCCCAAAAAGTTATAAAAACATTATTTCTGAATGTTCTCTAAAATAACTAAAAATATAAATGTTTAAAAATTGTATGAACGTTAATGGAATGTTCCTTTTGAATGTTTTCTAAATATTCTGAAACAAGTAAAAACATTTACAACCCGAATTCTTTAAATTTGCATAAAATAAAAACTAAAAGACTTTTAAATCACATGAGCCAATATTTTATTCACAATAGAACATAGATAACATAACAAATGTTTAAACTGAGAAATTGTACAATTTTATGCACGAAATGAGCTCATTTCAAATCTGATGCCTGCTACAGGTCTCAAAATAGTTGGGACGGGGCATGTTTACCATGGTGTAGCGTCTCCTCTTCTTTTCAAAACAGTTTGAAGACGTCTGGGCATCGAGGTTATGAGTTTCTGGAGTTTTGGTGTTGGAATTTGGTCCCATTCTTGCCTGATATAGGTTTCCAGCTGCTGAAGAGTTCGTGGTCGTCTTTGACTGTATTTTTCTCTATAGGTGAAAGATCTGGACTGCAGGCAGGCCAATTCAGCACCCGGACTCTTCTACGACGAAGCCATGCTGTTGTAATAGCTGCAGTATGTGGTTTTGCATTGTCCTGCTGAAATACACAAGGCTTTCCCTGAAATAGACATCATCTGGAGGGGAGCATATGTTGCTCTAAAACCTTTATATACCTTTCAGCATTCATAGTGCCTTCCAAAACATGCAAGCTGCCCATACCGTATGCACTTATGCCCCCCCATACCATCAGAGATGCTGGCTTTTGAACTGAACGCTGACAACACGCTGGAAGGTCTCCCTCCTCTTTAGCCCAGAGGACATGGCATCCTTTATTTCCAACAAGAATGTCAAATTTGGACTCGTCTGACCATAGAACACTTTTCCACTTTGAAACAGTCCATTTTAAATGAGCCTTGGCCCACAGGACACGACGGCGCTTCTGGACCATTTTCCCATATGGCTTCCTTTTTGCATGATAGAACTTTAGTTGGCATCTGCAGATGGCACGGCGGATTGTGTTTACAGTGGTTTCTGGAAATATTCCTTTGCCCATTTAGTAATGTAATTGACACAATCATGCCAATGTTCTTCAACGTCAAATTGCAAAGGCTTCACAAATCTCATCATCTACAGTGCATAACGTCATCAAAAGATTCAGAGAAACTGGAGAAATCTCTGTGCGTAAGGGACAAGGCCGTGATGCAGTGTCGTCTGAAGGCCCGAAGACCATGGGCATCCAATAAAGGTTTTTGGCCTTGTCCCTTACGCACAGAGATTTCTCCAGTTTCTCTGAATCTTTTGATGACGTTATGCACTGTAGATGATGAGATTTGCGAAGCCTTTGCAATTTGACGTTGAAGAACATTGTTTTTAAAGTATTCCACAATCTTTTTACGCACTGTTTCACAGCTCGGCCCATCTTTACTTCCGAGAGACTCTGCCTCTCCAAGACATCCCTTTTATAGCCAATCATGTTACAGACCTGATATCAATTAACTTAATTAGTTGCTAAATGTTCTCCCAGCTGAATCTTCTCAAAATTTCTTGCTTTTTCAGCCATTTGTTGCCCCCGTGCCAACTTTTTTGAGACCTGTAGCAGGCATCAAATTTGAAATGAGCTCATTTAGTGGAAAAAAGTGTAAAATTTCTCAGTTTAAACATTTGTTATGTTATCTATTTTCTATTGTGAATGAACTATTGGCTCATGTGATTTGAAAGTCTTTTAGTTTTCATTTTATTCAAATTTAAAAAACGTCCCAACATTTCCGGAATTCAGGTTGTATTTTGTGATTTTTTTCTAATCAATAAAACATTCTATATCATATTACTCTCTGCCCTGCTAGCAAAAATATGTTGTAAAAACATTTTGATAACATTGCCATAAAGTTATAAAAACATTATTTCTGAATGTTCTCTAAAATAACTAAAAATATAAATGTTTAAAAAATGTTATATGAACGTTAAGGGAACATTGCATTTTATCATTTTAGAAACATTAAGGGAATGTTCCTTTTGAAATATTCTGAAACAAGTAAAAACATTTAAAAAATGTTAGATGAACATCCAACTAAAACATTCCATGGACAATGTATAAATCAATGTGTTGTGCTAAACCATATTAAAGACCAAATAACTTTGAACGAACACTCTATTAACGTTACTGGAATAATAAAGTTCTGAGAATGTTCCCTTTTTACTGGGTGGGTGTATACAGCAAATGTTTTTAACAAAAAACACAGAGCTGGTTATGACAGGTATTATGCTGATGTTGTGAAGATAAATGTCATAATAGTATGATGGTTGTCTGAAAAGTACTAAAAGGTTTGTATTAATAAAAATCACAAACTGACCTTAAATGTCTGCCATGACTCCACAGTGTTTCGTCACTGGCAGGTTTCTCTGGGGGTTTGAGCTGTCCGCCAGCTGTCTTCGATAAGCCACGTCATGTTATCTGAGATTTGGCCTGTTTTTGTGAATTGTAGGTGGCACTGGATGTGAGAGATGATAACACAATGTGGTTCACACAGATTTAGTGACATCTGCTCTCATTCTAAAATGAAAAAAGGACAGTTAATGCCACAGTGTATCAAATCAAACTTTACTTGCTATACTTTTACAAAAAAGATTCAAAAATGATATCTTGATTCTGCAGTAAATACATCTGATACCTACAGCAAATTAAACATGTTTAATTACAGATATGTATGACTTCTTCCATGGAACACAAAAAGAACAATTTTACATCATGTACTGGTTGTTTTCCCCCCAAGCAATTACAGTGACTGCAGACTGCAGCTTTTAAGCCTACAAAAACGGACACAAAACCACCATAAAAGTATCTTAAACGTGCTGTGTATGACTCGCTGTGACTCACACTGTGTGTGTACTAAATTTCACATTTTCTGAAGCCAGATGATATATGATAGTTTTGTATGACAGACAAATATGTACGCTGTTAACCGTTGTGATCAAATCATTGTGAAGTGAATAAAATTATTCACTGAAAAGACTCATGAATGTGAAAAGGAGAAATAGGGTGAATGTAAAGATTTTCAGTGAGTATGGTAAAGTCACGGTGTGGTAAAGTCACCATGAAATCAAAATCGACAATGAAAATAACTTCCTCTCCCTCTTTCAGTGACACCTCTATCTTCTCTGATGACGTATTTACTGGTGCGAGGGCGGGACAACCTGTCATTCACATGAGATTGACCAATAGCAAACAACAACCATCCAATTAACAGACAAAGTCAAGTCCCGCCTTAAATTTTTTCTTGTTCGAGAAGCCGTCTGATATATGTCACAATAGGGAAGAAAATTAGATTGCATCTTCTGTTTTATGCCGATTTTAAATTTTAGTCTGTTTCCATGCAAAGTTATTGAATAGCTTCAGAAGTTTCGGAAACTGTTGTATGGAGCAAGTTTATGGTTCATTTCTTGTCATTTTGAAGTTTCATAGCTCCAATTCTCATTGAATTTCATTGTATTAAAAAGAGTGACCAATATATGACATGAAGGTGAGCAAATGATGACAAAATTATCCTTTTTTGGTGAACCCTTTTAGTTTAAACTGCTGCCAGCAACCGTAAACAGTCTACAGTTAAGCTAATGAATATTACTTGGCAGGAGGATTGTTTATTATTAATTTTGATTAATAAATTTAATTATTTATTGAGGCTTGGTCTTACTGTCCTATCATTGCCATTGCCCATGTATAATGAAAGTAATAAGCCAAATGAGGACGTGTGTTACAGTGATTTTCTTTGCTTATTAATTTAATCGATATTTACTCCCACTTCCCTAACTTTTGCTGCCTCTCTAATGCTTCTTTCTTTCTTTCTTTTTTTCTCTTTCTTTCTTTCCTTCTTTCACCAGCTATCCATGGAGGACACCACCTCCATTTTGCCCCGTCTGAAGCGGAACTCCAACGCTTATGGGATTGGAGCTCTGGCTAAGTCCTCTCTGACAGGTGTGTCAGGTGTGTGTCTGTCCCGGTAGCTGGTAACCGACCCCATGTTGGCTCCAGAGGAGGAGATGGTGATTGGAGCCAACATGGCTGCCCCTGTGGGTCCCCCTCCCTTTCCAGTTTCACCACCTGCCTCTTCCATTAATAAGTGCATGTCAATGGCCTCTTTAGCCATTGATGAAATCCAAATGTCAGATCCAACAAGAGTTCACAAAAAAAAAAAAAAAAACCCTGACGTAAGTGCACTATCCATCTCCACAAGCTTGCTGCTGGGAAACGTAGTCTTTCGGTGTGACGTCAGCTGTGTATTGTAGTGTGTATTGTGGTTTTGTGAGGTGTAGTGCTCTTTTGTGAAGTAAATTGTTGGTCAGTTGTGTGTTGTGGTGTCATTTTATATGGAAACTGCTCATTGTCACAACAGGTTTCGGGAAACGTAGGTATCTGAATATCTCTCGGTTTCATGTCCTGTATCTTTTGTATTTCTCTTGTTTTTCTTAAATGCTTAAAAATGGGGTGAAGTGCTCAAGTGATACCATTAGATTGTTTTTCCCTGGGAACAAATGGAGGTGATTTATCAAAGTATTTAAAGAGAGGCAGTCACTTCATCAGATGGGGTTTTTATCATTGTCAGCAGCCTCGAGAAAAATCACACAACCGTCAACGAGGTTACCATCAGACTACCTTGTTTTTAAGCTCTCTTTTGCATTCAGAGCCTTGTTTTAAACTAATGCATCTCATTTAGATGAGAAATTTGCATGCTAATGAGCCATTTTGTTTAAAGGAAATGTTTAGACATTTCTCTTTTGTCTCTAATTATTCATACATGCATAAAAGCTTATGAATCTCATGTAAATCATTAGTTTCGTGAATAATGTTTTTCTAAAGATGGTAAACCAATCGCATCTCTCTTATGCCTCGTAAGGCGATCGATCAAATCAGCAGGCTGTGGCTCATTCATAATCACTCATTCAGTTGTTATCATCCACAGTGCCTTGCACTAGTTAACTAGTAATGTATGCCTTATAGATGACTAAACAAAAGACACATATCCCATAATGCACTGCCTGGCCGCCTTCATTTCGCCCCTCTCTGCAGCTCTATGAAATTCTGTACAGGTGCTGATTTGTGTTTTTCTCTCTTTAGGGGTTACCAGATCAATGAAGGACAAAGTGACCAAACCCACTGCCATGGCTCAGGGTCGCGTGGCCCATATGATTGAGTGGCAGAGCTGGGGTGTACCATCAGCAGGGCCGGAAGGGGGAGCTGGCCGTTCCAACCTGAATCGCGAGAGAGAGAGGCGGCTTGAAAATGATGCCTATAGTGACTTGAGTGATGGAGAAAAAGAGGCACGAATGGCAGCAGGTGAGTTGTTTGACTGAAGATGTTAAGATGACTGGAAAATGCATATTGCTCATTAAAATCACATCAAATATATTTAAAGATGTATTTGATATAAATAAAATTTCATAGGGACTAAAATATGTGCAGCATTTTATATTAAATTGTAATATTTTATATATATATGTATATTTTAAAAGTTTCAGAAAATCTATTAATATTTTTTTTTTCTAATTTTGTAACTTTTAAGATTTAAAATATCTTTACAAGAAGTCTCTTCTGCTCACCAAGGCTGTTTAATTGATTGATTAATTGATTAATTGCAGTGAAAACTTTAATATTGTAAAATATTATTACAATTTAAAATAGCTTTTTTATTTTAATATATTTTAACAAGCTGAATTTTCAGCAGCCACTAGCCTACTCCAGTCGTCACGACTTGTCAGTGTCACGTGATCCTTCAGAAATCATTCTAAAATGCTCATTTGGTTGTAAAAAATAATTTATTATTATCAATGTTGAAAATAGTTGTGCTGATTAATATTTTTGTGGATACTGTGATATTGTCACGGTGCTATGTATATTAAATCCGACGAGTTACGCTGAATGAACGATCAAGTTGAACTTGAAAAACACCAAAGAGATAATACCACAGAACCATAAACATTAACGACAGACCGAGGACAGAGCAAACTAAGGGCTTATATACACAGAGAGGATCATTAACGGAAAACAAGGAACAGGTGAGAACTAATCAGTAATCAGAGACCAACAATGAACTAGAACTCAACAATGAACCAACAATGACCAACAATGAACTAGGTAAAACAGAGACAGCACAGGATAAAGTAATAGGGAAGATGTGTGATATTACACACACCCCCCCACTCCAGCCCCGTAAAACAGCCTCACGCTGCAAAAGTCCAGAGAAGGGAAAGGGCTCTAGTGGTGGATGAGACGCTTGAGGAAGACACACCCTTGGAGGGACTGGCAGAGGGATATCCCATGGAAGAGAAGATGGAGGGAGGAGCCAGAGAGCAAATGACAAAGGAAGGAGCCAGAAGATGACCCAGAGCAGAACCAGGATGAAGGCCCACAGCAGAACCGATGGTGGGAAGAGCCAGGGTAGAGTAATGAGCCCAACCAATAGGTAACGCCGGGAGAAGTGGTGACTCAGGTGGATTCCGAGAGATGGAGGGACCGGGCGACACTGGAAGACCAGGAGGCCTAGGCGGAGCCACAGTGACAAGCGGCCGAGGTGGAGCCAGGGTGCTGGAGAATTGAAGCGGAGCTGGTGGGAGGGAGGACTGAGGAGGAGCCAGAGGGAAGGAGGAGCTCAAGTGGAGGAACAAGGGACAGTCGGAGGACCAGAAGTCTGGCAGAGGTAGAGCGACAACTGACCAAGGCGTGGCTGGAGGGACGGGGGAGCCTGGTGGAGCCGGAAGGACGGTAGTCCCAGGTGGAACCGAGGAAGCGAGGAGCCATGGTGGAGCCGACTGGTTGACGGGCCGAGGTGGAGTAAAGGGCATGGATGCTTAAGGTGGAGCTGAGAGATCCCAGACCAAGGCAGAGCTGACAACCTGGAAGTCCAAGGCAGATCTGAGCAGAAAGGTGGAACCACTGAGGGAGGAGCCGAGGGGCTGAAGGGATACAGTGGAGGCGAGGCCGAGGAACTGGATGGCTTTGGCTGAGAAGGAGTGAGAGGGAGGCTGAGTGGGACCATCCACAATGTGGGAGACTTGGAGCTGGGCAAAGCCAGCAGTGACACGGGAGGCTTGGAGCTGGGCGGAACCATCCGTGACAAGGGAGACTTGGAACTGGGTGGAACCAGCAGTGACAAAGAAGACTTGGAGCTGGGTGGAACCAACTGCGACAAAGAAGACTTGGATCTGGGTGTAACCAAAGGGGATGAAGAAGACTTGGGACTGGGCTGAACCAGGGGCGACGAAGAAGGCTTGGGACTGGGCTGAACCAGCAGTGATGAAGGAGACTGGACGGGATCAGTGGATGATGGAGATCTTGAAACATTACATCATCCTGATCATCCAATAACAATTCACTGTGGACCGAGCTCATTGCACGTACCTCAGAGATGGGAGTGTGGACAGGGCTCCATTCCATGCCATCAAACTTCACTAAAATTCCCTTGTTGACTGACTCTGGTGCCGGCTTACGCAACTGGTCAAACTCCGCGATGGGCTCGTGCTCCAGGACAAAATTGCCCTCCAAAAAATGCTCTGGCTGTTGATTCGTGGTGGGCTAGGGGCTCAGAGTCTACGGTGGTCTCTGGCTGCTGGTCCATTGCGACATGGCTGAAGGCTGGCTGGGCTCTGGGTACGTGTTGAATTCAGGGCTGGCGATGTCCTCCTCTGCGAGGCAGTCGATAAGTGGGCATCCAAAATTCACTAGCTCCCCAAAAGACCTTCCACGGCAGATGAGTCTTCGACAGCTCATTAAGAACAGCATTTTAGAAAAAGCTGAGCGAGCTGTCGGGGTAATGCTTGAGGCACGGCAGATCTAAAAAGTCCCTCGTATGGTCCTTGAGGGAGTGATCCCCTTGCTCCAGCAGCAGCAGACAGACAGCTGGTATATCCATTCTTTTTTTTAATACTTATTACTCATTGTGAGGGTTTGTCGTTCTGTCACAGTGGCCATGAATATTAAATCTGAAGAAGTAACACTGTTTGAACAATCAAGTTGAATTATAATAAACACCAAAGAGAACACAGAAGATAATATCACAGAGCCATAAATGTTAACAACAAACCCAGAACAGAGCAAACTAAGGGGCTTATACTGTATAAACAGAGAAGATAATTAACGGAAACAAGGAACGGATGAGAACTACTTAGTAACCATAGAAACAAACAATGAACTAGAAAACTGAGACAGCATGAGAACTAAATATGACATGATGAAACTAAATAAGATATAAACATAACAGATATATATATATATATATATATATATATATATATATTTATATATATATATATATATATATATATATATATATATATATATATATTACTTTACTTTCACTTTTCATAAATGTAATGTATAATGTATAAAGGTATTGATTTCTTTTAAAACAGCAACAAAACCACTATGAATATGTAAATATTTAAAATGTTTATCCAGTATATTTCATCTTTAAAATATCAAAATCGTAATCCTACAGGCATTCTGCAGCAGTTTGCCATCTCTGAGGCCACACTCTTAGCCTGGACCTCTATGGATGGAGAGAGTTTCTGTGTGGACTCCAACCAGGGCAGCGTGGCTCACCTCAGTGAGGTTAACCAGGAGAGCATCACTAGCAGAGGTGAGGGTCACAAACAACTTTCATTCAGAATTACCCCTTGTGCCATAACAGAATGCAGACATTGTTTTAGTAAGGCACCATCTTCTCTATTATGTTACATCTATGTTTTGTCATTTTGCTCTCTTTGTTTGATTTCAGATGAATAGAACAATCTTTTGTTAAGCTGTGATATAATATTACAAGTACACACTTCTTAAGCTCATGTTTGCACGATTATTACATTGGCAGATCAAAAGCTTGTGAATATTCAACCACTCTTGCAGTAAGAACTGTTTGCTTCTTTTTACAGGAGTCTCATAACCAAACCTTTTTGTTTCACTGATGTTAGCGCTTGGATATTTCTGTGGATTTGATTTATATTGTTTACCTAGCCTTGAATGATGTGCCTTGCAGTCCGTTTGACAGGTCTAGAGCGCATTGCCACCACTTTATTTAGAGTGTGGAAATGTGTCAGAGATGCCACAGTGACAGCTGCAGGGCCAAAGGCAATGGATGAGAATCGCAGAGCAGCGGTTTTCCTGAGGTTCAGCTATCAGAGCTATAAGAAGCCAGGTTGCAGCGTAACACCAAACAAAAAGGATGTCTTTGGCCTGATTATGTCAAAAATAATGAGGATTTAGTGTAACGTACTATTGTATGGTATATGATTAGAAAAGGTTTTTCCAAATGGGGGTTCACAAACTCCTGGGGATTCGTGTGGGAACTGCAGGGAGTTCGTGAGTTGATGAAAAGTTAATAATTAAGTAAATCAAATATAAAAATAAATAAATGTGGCTGCACAATTAATCGAAATAAAATAGAAATTGCGATATAGCTCAGTGCGATTATCAAAATAAAGTCTGTGATTTAATTAAATGGTGTGGCATGTCAGTGTGGCTCAGTTCACAGTAAATGCTGCTTCTCTTGAACCCCGTCTCTATATGCACTGTGAACTTAATGTGCATTTTGGGTTTAGTTCACATTATATACACATTAATAATTACCAACACTTCTATGGACAGAAGTTTACAGAATGTCACCAGTATGTCGCCAAAATAAAAGCTTGAGGTTTTAAAATGTTAAAACCCAGATGGACTGAATGTTTTAAAGTGAAGAATTTAAGATATAAATATTGGTAACTTGTATTGTAATATATAATTATCAAAGATAATTTTTTTATTATTTTACAGTAAGTTCAGTTCTCATTCTTGAATCTGATTGGCTGAGAACCTTTTCCTGCCATGTGATATTCTACTAATATCACATGGAAACCGTTTCTCAGTTTGAATCACTTTGCTTGTTTCTGCCCGATCTATAGTGGCAGCATTTCTTATAGCAAGCATCAATGGCGGAGGAGCAAACTCACTATAATTGTACAAATACTACTTTTATTGTGCCATGGAATGTTGTTTTTAGAATATTAGCATTCTGCAATAATTAAATATGTTAAATAACATAAATATACTTTACGTATTTAATCGCACTTTATTAACCAACGCCTTTCTTGCTGACCTTCGATGATCCAATTCAACCATACTAATAAGCAAAAATTACTTAAAATTATTTCATTTTTGTTTTTATTGCTTAAAGGGATAGTTCACCCAAAAATGAAAATTTGATGTTTATCTGCTTACTCCCAGGGCATCCAAGATGTAGGTGACGTTGCGGTCTGTCAGTCATATAATGCATTGAAACGGTAACACCATCTATGAGAATAAAAAAAAAACATGCACAAACAAATCCAAATTAAACCCTGCGGCTCGTGATGACACATTGATGTCCTAAGACACAAAACGATCGGTTTGTTCGAGAAACCGAACAGTATTTATATAATTTTTTACCTCTAATACACCACTATGTCCAACTGCCTTGTGCATCCGGTTGGTAAGGTCTGAACGCGCTCTGACAACGGAAGTGATGTCTCGTGCCTATACTTCAATGAGTGCGAGACATCACTTCTGTTGAAACAAAGTCACCTACATCTTGGATGCCCTGGGGGTAAGCAGATAAACATCAAATTTTCATTTTTGGGTGAACTATCCCTTTAAGTAAGAGTGTTGAACTTTCTTCTTCTGTGTTCTTCTAAAACCCAGAATAGCAGCACAGCTGAAAGGTTTGTTTGAGCTGCGCCCTCTACTGTACAGGCATGAATTTGCATTTCCTTCAGCCTGAGGCTTATTCATTTCACTTTTGGTGTGAAAGGGCCTTTACATTTGCCAAAAATAGAACCTTTGTGTTCTTTGTTATTAAAAAAACAAAACAAACCCAGCCCAGGTGAGAAAAAGTGATGTCTCTCAGGGGGTACTTAATATTTTAGGGGTTTAGCTGACAAAAAAAGTTTAGGAATCCTTGGATTAGAACATACATTTTTTTTTTTTTTTTTTTTTCAGAAACCACTATGGTTCCATCTGCATTTGAATTGCCCACTTCACCTTATGACGTTTTGTCTGTCTCTCCTTCATTTTCTTGTCTGTCCTTCAGACCAGCCGTTGCATCATTCCTCTGCAGACATGTGGCCTCACACTTACGTCTCCCAAGGCCTTTACTGTCTCTCCTCCTCTGATGCGTGGGAGCCAATCAGCAACGAGCCCTCAGGCGTGGCTTCTCCCGCTGCCGGCTCTTACATCATGGCGGGCGGGGCTTCGGGTGAGGGTTATGACGGCTCCACCCACTATCTGACACAGCAGCAGTTGACGTTGCAGCAGCAGAACCACCTACAGCAGTTCCAACAGTATCAGCAGTACCAGCAGCAGCAGCTCCTGCAGTACCAACAGGTTCGAAAACACGCAGTTTGACACGCTGCCATGTTAACATGCTCAGAGAAACACTACAGAGTTGCGTTTAGTTCTACTGCTTGACCTCTTGTAGCCGGGTGTTGTCTACGGCTTGGTCCTGGAGACCTACTGTTTTGCGCATTTTGTATGTCTCTCTTATTAAACACACACTTGATTCAGAACATCAGCTCAATAGGAAGAGCTCCATGTACTGAGTGTGTAAGATTAGAGAGACATACAAATTGTACAGACCGGTGGGTCTCCAGGGTTGTGCTGTAGGTGGTCTCGCTGTATTGAGAACAGCAACAAAAGTGGTTGATTATGATTTCACTTTTTTAACTTTAGTTAGTGTGTAATGTTGCTGTTTGAGCATAAACAGCTGCGCTCAAAGTTCAGTGCAAAGTGAGATATTTTCTTTTAAAGAATTCTCTGTTTAAGGACTACAACAAACGCTGGTAGGGACTACAACAAGCTTCTTCCAGGGTTGGTGACATCACTAACCCTAAAATTTACATAAACCCCGCCCCCGAGAACATGCAACAAATGGGGTGAGGCCATGTTGGGCTGCTTTAGAGAAGAGGAAGAGTTGTTGTAGTAGAGCGTTGTTGCCATGCTGTCATTTTACGCCGGACTGCTTCACAAACGAGGGTCAATTCAACAGTGGATTTGCACAAAAGATTAACATGGCGGCACATGCTAGTCGATGAGTTGAATCAACTCCACAGCAACTACATAAATTTATCTACTAACCATACAGAAACGTTCTGTAAGTTGGTTTGAACAATGTAAGGCTGAACACCGTTACTGACAATCATCATTTTGGCTGCGTGAGATTCTCCAGCTTTGTTGTTGAGCAACTGAAGCGCAAGCTGTTAAAGCTCCGCCCTCTTCTGGAAAGCAGGCCGGGAGCAGCATATCATTTGCATTTAAAGGGACACAGAAAACGGCGTATTTGTTCACTCCCAAATAGGGGCAAATTTGACAAGCTATAATAAATTATCTGTGAGGTATTTTGAGCTGAAACTTCACAGACACATTCTGGGGACACCAGAGACTTATATTACATCTTGTAAAAGCGGCATTATAGGTCCCCAAACACAAAATCGGCATATTAGAATAATTTCACTCCCTCATAAAATTCTGTATGCTCTTTTGCCAGATTATCAAAGTTTCTTTTTCCAATCATCATTGCCTCATACCTAAAAACATTCCCAATTCTTTTTCTCATGCTTTCTCTTGAAGTCATTGGAACATCGACTGCACAGCACCTCCCAATCCTTACAAGCCACGCCCAACAGCACTATTCACAGTTTAGGCCCGCCCACTCACCCGAGACTAGCTGACTTGTGGGCGTCGGCTCAGGTGGAGCCCCATCAGGTGGAGTTGATGGGACACATGGGCATGTCCGCGGCTGAAATGGGAATGGCGGAAATGTACGGCGAGGAATCCGTCATGGAGACTGAATGCATCCCGGAGCAGCAAGAGGAAGAAGAAGGCAAGGTAGGATATTTAATTTCTACATCCTTTACCAATTTATGTTAACATCGTAAGAAAATTTTCTCTCCCTTTTTCAAGGAGGATGACATAACACTTACCCTTGAACCCGAGCCGACATCCGTAACTCCCGTCCTGACTCCTCTGCCTCAGAGAGAGGACTCCACCCCGCCTGGGGTCATGAGCCCAGGACTAGCACCAGCAGAGCCAATGGCTGAGCACATGACCTACGAGGTTACATCCTGCGTCGTCCAATCGCTGGAGGAGAAGGAAGAAGAGGTGGAGGATGGGGCCGTAGTTGTTGTGGCAACCAACTGACGGTTCAAATTGAGGGCCAGCTGAAATGACGGAGTGAGGAACATAAAAAACGAAACTGTCTGTAAAAATAATCAACCAATAAAGCTATTGTATATGCCCTTTTACCCCAGATGTGTACACGTACAAACTGTAACATCAGGAACAGATTTATTCGTTATTAAACACTAAAAGAATGCTCTCTTGGAGCGCCGGGCGCATATAGAGACCAAACGTTGGAGAGCGTCAAAGCCAGGATGATACATTATATGTGCTGCTGCTGTTTTATGCGGGAGTGCAAGTGCAAGTCCAAGGCCGCTTGCGTATGAAAACAAAGAGTGCAATACTGAGAAATCAATACAACCAAAAGAAAGTGCATGCGTTTTTTGAGTATTTAATTGACTGAATTAACAGTATCAACATAGTAATAATATATATATTGATTTTTGTAATAAAACTAAAAGCCAATGAAACAATATGTATTTGTATGTATATATAACATGTATGTACTGTATGTATGTTAGTACGAATGTATGAATGTATGTCTTTAAAGGTATATTCTGGAGAAAAAAAAAAAAAAAAAAACGTTACGAATTTGCTGTTTGCGTGAAGTGTCCCCATGTACCTCCAACACACTCACACACATACACACACACACACACACTGATGTGCACACATTTACACACCCTGGAAAACATATTTTTTGCTCTTAATATAACCAAGCACAATACTGCCCAAATGGAAACAGTGCTGCCCTTTTCAACATCCTAACTGTATTGTTACTAAGACTTATGCACTACTATGGACATAAACGAATGTATTGCCCATCTTCTTTAGTGACAGCCCGGTTCTGTCCTAAAGTTTTTTTTCTGTTCTACTTAATATTTTTTTCATCAATGTCTGTGTTTATCTGTTTATCTGCCTGGCTGAGCTGCTCAATATTGATTTGCACTGAACAACAAAAGGAAAACTGAAGAGTCATCATCATCCTTCTGGGAAGTTCCATCAATCTTCTCATGCAAAAAGAGGAGAAAACTTTGGATACTTTTAATCTGTTGAGTCTGAGACTACAGGAAACCAAATTGGGAATCCTGAAGACCACTCATGGATCCATCCATTTCCATTTTTGATGAACTAATATGTAGGAGCCATTTGCTTCATGCGTATTTTCCATGTTAATTTGTCGCTTTCAAATTCTGTAGCTGACATAATGCAAAGAGATAAACTCATTACCTCAGTAAAATCTTGTGGTAATGGGCTAATTGACATGTTTGGTCACAGTATGTTTTTGTCACGACAGACCGTATGACTGTGGAAAGAAGTGAAAAGAAGGTGCTTTTCTGGTTTGTGCTTGCAGGCTTTCCACTAATTATTTAATATTTAAGCTGTTATTTAAATACCCGCTGCAGAAAAAAAGTGCCCTCAACTACTAGTGTGCACATTTCAAATCTTTGTCGATACTTATATATGTTCCAAAAGAGAGGAAAAAAAAGTGTTTTCGATGTGGCAACATTAACACTAATTTAGACTTAGAAGCCTTTTGGTTTCACAATGATTTTTATTCTTTGATGATTTTGAGAGTTTTGATTAATGCCCTTATGCAATGCTGAGGCAACATTTATTTTTCTATACTAATGAGGCCTGCGAGTTGTCATTCTTTGTGATATTTCGAACATCGTAGGACTAGTATCTGCTGAGTCATTTTCACAGATCTACAGGATGTATTTGGATCGAAATTCGAAACCAGATAAAATGAGAAAGCTTGAAGTGAATCTCTTGTGTTCAACGAACAAAAATTACATACTTTGGAAAATACACTCTTAGCATCTTTGATGTAAGAGCTCTTTGTGAAATGTCCAAAGGATGGCAACGTTAATAGCTGACAGCAATGATGTCATAAGGTCATAATTCTGTCATACTCTGTGAAATATGATGAACTTAGTGCAAAATGGCAAAGAAATGCAGTTTTTGACTATTGGGGAATAAAAAATAATGCTAGGTAGGTAGCGATCTTGCAGTTTCTTCAACTCCATTCGGTGTCATCATGTAACCTCATTCAAATCATGTGCATTTTAATGTGCTGTAAATAAAATCCTTATTGTGAAGTACTGTCTCATTTGTTAACAGCTTTAGAATTGATAAAAGATCAGTAAAGAGAAATAGTATAGAAATATATTAGGATACTCTCTCACTGTGACGACCCAATGTCTTGTTTATCCCGGACGAGCCCCCATTTTGTTACGGCCCGTGGCTCAAAAGGCCGCAACAAAGAAAGGGACACACAAGTTTGTAAAAATTAGCTCTAGGTTTATTAACAAAATAGAAAATTAGACAAACGGGTGTTAATGGAACCGACAATAAAGTCAGGATTGTAAAGTAAACTGCGTTCATGGAATGTAATGTGCCGTTGCCATGGTGCAGGTGCAAAAAATCAAATTAAAACCACAAAGTCCAAAAGAAAAATGCAGCCCCCTAAAGAGTAGTAAATGGCTCTTTTTACAAGGATACAAGGATATAGAAGCCAGGTGTGTGTGATGAAGCCATTTTTGAAGGAATCATCTATCTTCCCAACGTTGGAGGGATGGGGGAACATTTATTATTCCACATCGCTGACAGTAATCTAAAAAAGCATATGCCATAAAAGTTTTTTATTTCAAATTTGTCAGTTTATTGAATTGTTATTAATTCCTGGAAGACACCAAGATTGAATGGTTTTAGATATATAAACGTCCTTCTAACGTAAACTAAAAATTTGAAAAACAGTGAGACAAAAACAACATCATTAACCTTTCAAAATTACTTTATCATACATTTTCTGTTGATATCTCATCACGCCAAGAGGGAAAGAGATGAATGAATAAATAAATTAATAAATATGACAAAAACAAACAAACAAAAATGGAAGCAAATAAAGTAATTGCTCACTGACTGAACAGACACAAAATCACATTAAATTAAATGAAACATTTAAACGAAAAAGTATATCACATGAGCCAACATAGATTGTTTATAAACAGTCCTTGATTTAAAGACATGAGAGACACCTGAGAGAGAGTTTTGAGAGAAAATATTGATAGATGACAGCAGGACACAAAGAGTTTCATTAAGAGAGGAAAGTGTGCACACCCTGAAATTTAATCACTTAAAAATTTAGAACTATAAAAGGGCACGAGGAGAATATGTTTCAGGTGAAAAGAAGGTTCAGATTTTGAAAAGGTTCACTATGTGCCACCTGCTGGCCACATTTTGTTTCAGATATTTTTGACAACTACAAAAGTATAATGCAGTGAAAATGTTCCTTGTTGGAAACGTCTTGAATTTATCAATTTTTGCACATTTGACAACATAAAAAGGGTTCACACCCTTTAATAAAGGGTGCATTTGAAAATATCCAGGGGCCTCATTTATAGATTTGAATTTAGAGTGTGCATATGCTAAATTCCACGCCAACGTTCATATTTATAAAAATGGACTTTGACATGGAAATGTGTTTAGCGCCACATCAGGGTCTAAGCAGACGTATGCACTTTTCCTTGTGGCAGAAAGCTGGAGTACTGCAGGTATTTGGAAATCTAAGCAATTCTTGCTGCTCATCATTTTTTAAGAAAAGGATTTAGGGGAGTTTAATTTTACTTACAGAACTTTTTTAGAAGAGGGAAAAAAGAGGAAGAGCAAGTGGAAGAGAAAACATTTATTTACAGAAATGTTTAGAGGAAATAGAAATAAACAGGGGAGGTGTAAGTAGAAAAAAGAGGAAGAAAAAGGCATAAAAAGTACAGAAATTTCCAGCGGAAGAACAGAAAGATCAAGTGGAAAAAGCAGAAAAAGAGAGAAGAAAATGTGTAGAATTTTTTAGGAGGAAGAAGAAGAAAAATAAGAGGAGAACTCTTTTTCTCTTATTATTTTTCTTCTATGATTTACAAAAAGAGAATAAAGAAAAGAAAGGAGAAGAGGAAATGAAAGAGAGAGGAGGAAAACAAAGAAAAGAAAAGAAAAGAAAAGACGTTTTAAAACCTTTTAAATGAGCAATTAATAAAAAACATGAAATTGTTATATAAAAATAAAAGTGAACAAAAAGTACACTGATCACACCTCAAATAAAAGAAAAAGAGATTTTACTTGTCCTAAAGGGGCTCCTCATCCTCGTTTTCTTCACCCTCTTTGTTTTCGGGGACGGGCTGCAGGGTGGAGAGAGGGATGGGAGGAGGAGAGGAGGAGGGCGGCAGGCTTGGGCTGCTATCAGCACTTCCTGCCTCACTGTGACTACTTCCTGTACTACCACTGCTGCTACTGCTCCTGCTCCTGCTGCTGCTTACTGTCGTTGTGCTACTGCTGTTCCCCACAATCACCTCCCGTTTCACGCCCTCAATCCACACCTCCATCTCCTCCTTCCCTTCCTTCTCTGGGGCCGCCGGGCTGGGGGAATGGACCTGAGGGACCACGGGTGCGGACAGAGGCGAGGAAGGAGCTGTGGTTGAGCCGGGCGAGGATGGAGGGGAAGAGGCCTGAGGAGGCTTCGCAGCTTTGCGAATGGTGTCACGAAAACTGGCCAGAGGGGGGCGCAAGCGCACGCCACTGCGTGTTGAGCCCTCGATGGCTTTTTGGAGCTGATAAAGAAGAAGAAATAAGGGTTAAACAGTCTAGAAAAAAAGAAAAATAACTAGCAATGACAACAGATGGATAAGCTACTACCTCTTTCAGTGCCACAACTCCCACCAGTTTTCCAGTATTGGTTACATAGGCATGACTGAGGCCCAGTAAAGAGAACAGGGTATGAGTCTGGTGAAAAAAGGGTGAAGTTTTTATTGACCTTTCATCTCGATAGTCTGGACAATTATATATATATATATATATATAAAGATGTGTCATCAGAAAACTGTGACTGTGAGAAAACTGAACATGTGAATGCGTTGTTGGATTATTAAAAAGTAAAATTTCAGGGGCTGTGTACACAACACTTTATGTGTTTTGGTCATTCATTTACACAACAACAGCGTTCAGCCTGAAAATGCAAGTTTTCGATACCATTATCGTCTCCATGTAAACAACAAAAACACGAATTTGTGAAAACAGTGACGTCATGCGCATGTGTGTTACATGTTCAGTCTATAGGTGCATAGTGTTTCTTTACAAAGTGACATCGCCAACTACTGGCCTGGCATGCATAACACAACGTTTTTAGTCATTTTTGCAATCCATTTTGAATGGCATTGTTTTGACAATGTTATCGTCTGTACACGAAAAAAGCAAAGGAAAAACGTTTCAGTTTTTAGTACATCGTTGTTGTGTAAACATACCCTCAGAGGGTGCTTCAAGTAAATATTTTAGGTCAGTGATGTTCAGCTGAAAAGTTTGGAAATCCCTGATTTACGCTAATAAACAGGAATGTGCTGGCATAAATATTCTGGCTGATACAGAGAAGCTGATATTTATTTAAAAATATTAAATAATTATATTAATTTAATATAAAAAATTAGGGCATCACAACATAATGTAAAGTATGATAATAGATTTTAATTTTGAGATTTGCTAGATTACATTTAATAATGTTATTAAATTATTAGTGTTTTTAAAGCCTAACTTTGAGAATTAGATCTTAAAAATCTATCTGGCTAATATCGGCCATAAAACCAATATGGTTCAGATATATAATGCATTTGTCACTACTGTCTTCTGTAGAGCTGCTTATAGCTAAATTGTTTCGTAATTGACCGTTCGCAAAGAGCAAAGAGACAAGCAGGTTACTTTTGATATGAAACAAAGTCTCACATTTCAAATTATGTAATTGTTTAAAGAAATTTAAACAATAAATACCGTTTTGTGGCTCTTTAATGTGTTGTAACAGATCATTGTAGCGCCTCATGAACCGATCATCTCTTCCTACTAGTTAATTTATAGCATCAAATAAACATGAATTAACATCAGAAGGAATGCTGTTTCAACCGTGGAAAGACTTCAGTACACAGCATTTTTCAAGTTCAAGTCCACCGATATTAACTCCCCTGACTGCTTTGTCGGACAAAATGGTGGATTCAGTGTTATGATTGGTTAGATCGCCTGTCAATAAAACTCCCCGCGAAGGGTCAATTGATGAACTGTGCAACATTGACATAGTTATTGAACTGATCTGAATCAACACTGAACTGACTTGAGATGAATAACGAAACTATTTTCTTCTGTATGGCTGCTTTATAGCTGAAATTGAATTTGTTTCATAACTGATGAATTTTGCAACATTAACACTGTTATTTTCCTGTTTATTACTGTGAAGCTGCTTTGACACAATCTCTATTGTATAAAGCACTATATAATTAAAATGAACTTGATTTGGTATGCCTCTCACCTTATGTAGTGACGTTCTCTCCACCAGCTGGAAAGGGGAGGGATCTATTCTGATCTGATCGATATCCAGAGGTTTATCCATCTCTGTTTCCTCCCAGGCTTTGATCTATGTGAACCAGTCAGAACCAGTTTTTAACTCCACTATGCCTTGTTTTATTTTAGAAACTAATCTGCATTTATAAACATCCAATGTTATGAAGATCCTAAATTAATACAATTTCCATTCTTGCTTAAATATCTAATTGTAAGTTGATTTTTTATTGTATTGTTGTATTGGTGATACCTGTTCTGGTGTCATTGTGTCGGTTAAAGGTGGAGGATAAGGCTCCTAGGGTGAAAAAATGGCAAGATAATTCAATAATACATGACATGGTGCATTTGTTCCAAGTATTCAAGCTCATTAATATTTTAGAATGATCATTTGCATATTGGCACATTCAATGGAAGACCGTTCACTTCCCTTTAACCGCACATGTCCTTGAAAAACACTGATGAATATTAATGCAGACCATTAGCAATATATTTGCTCTTCTCATTTTATCGAGCTTTCATTAAAATTTCATACATGCTGACAATAATTCATTTAGTGCACTCAAATTCACTTGATGGAACACACACGCACAGGTTTTCATAAGGGACCTATAAACACAAACAATGTACCTGTGGCTGACCTTCTGTGTGTCTTTCTGAAGAGGATGAAAAGAAGTTACGTAAAATTCTCCCGAAAGACTGGGAAGGACCCTTATCTAGGCAAGAAGAGGAGGAGAGAGAAGGAAAAAACGAAAAAGACGGAAGATGGATTAGAGGATGAGTATACTTATATTGCCTCAAGATGCTTGTTCAATAGAAGTGCTTGTCTGAGGTTTATTTAGGTTTTAAAGAGGATGGGTTGGTTATGTACGCTGGAGAGATTCTCACCGGGAGACGTGTGATTGGTTGATGGTTCAGAAGGTTTGGGTAGAGGCACAGGGCCGTTTCTTTCCTCTTGAACTGGTATCGTCTAAACATTCACACAAAACAGTAAGTACAAACTGTCATTTTGAAAAGGCATTAAAAAAAAGCAACATTTCAGGAAAAAAATAATTCTTAATTCTTCTTATTATATTTTTATTATGAATAATGGATGGATGGATGGATGGATGGATGGGTAGGTAGGTAGGATCCTCTCTTTGCAGATACCTTATCATCTTCATTCTCCTCTTCTTCCTCATCAACAAAGGCAAAGGATTCCCAGCTGATTTTAGCAGAAGGCACCTGACCTTGCAAGCTTTGTCCTTGCATTAGGATCCGCCTCTCTGCTGACAGCCACCAATCACAGAGGGCGAGAAGCTCAGACCTCTCAATGCTGCCCAATAGAATCATAGATTCTGTTGAAGGTGAAGTAAGTTCAGAATCCAGTTACATATGAGCATTAAAATGATTGCAGACACTAGGGCTCTGCTCCAAAACCTATACTGTTGAGATAGGCTTTATACAGGATGTGACTGATTTGAAATTCTACAAGGCAGAAACTTCATGTTGCTAAGCTAACAACATGAGGTTGATAGCTTGCTAAGTGTCTGAACAGAGCTTCAGCTCTTTGAATGTAACTAAATAAAAATACATAGCTCACCTAGGTATACTGCATGCAGCTAGAAAAATGTCATAATGAGAGGTTCAATTAGACTCAGGAAATTGTCTAGACAGCCTGCGTGACATTACCTTTTGAGTCAACCAGTGGGAAGGTTTTTAGAGAAGTCGAGTCCAACAAATGCAGTACTTCTCTGTATGTAGAGTGGGAACATAAAAACTTCACTTTCCTCACCATGATGTCCTCCACAAAGATATTATACTGGCTGCAGGAAAACAGAATGGTAAGACCACAGGGTGACATGGTTTAACAAGTTTAATTACTCTAGACCAGCGGTCCTCTGTTGGATCACAGGTCTGTCCTGACTACATGAAAAACTATGCTTAACCCAAATAATACTTAATCCAAACAATAAAATGTAATTAGCCATACAAAAGTGCATAATTAGGATAGCAAAATAAATAGATGCAATACGTTTTTATCTAAATATTACTAATACAATATTAAGCCCAGAGTTTGTTCCATAATATAGTGGTACATCAAATTACTGTTTGTTTATGCATATACATAATTGTCAGTATTCTAAGGATTGCAAAATGTATCTGTACTATACTAGCCAATATTAAAGATTTAGTTTGGTATTAGTCGATATTGTGTGTGTGTGTGTGGAGATGGTCCTCACTGCAGAACAGGAGATCCAGGGGGTGAGGTTGGATCCAGATCCAACTCCTCCCACTTTACATATCCCTGAACCTACCCGTCTCCACCCCCTGATCCCTAAACCTACCGGTCTTCATTCCCTGATCTCTAAACCTACCCATCTCCACCCCCTGGACCTGGATCCAACTCCTCCCACTTTACATATCCCTAAACCTACTCGTCTCCACCCCCTGGATCTGTATCCTGGATCTCCTGTTCTGCAGTGAGGAGCTACTGAGGTATCGGCCAACAACAGCCAATGGACAGTTTAAAAACAGTCAATGATCAGGGCCGATTATATCCTGTTAATCAAAAGGGTGCGGAAAAATGTGTTCAGACTACAACTCATACTGTGCGTGAAGAAAATCTCTCATTTGCTGAATTTAGTAAACGCGACAATAACGCATTAACATTAAAAAAAATAACGACTTAGTGTTTAAGTAGGTTCTATTTGACCCTATGAATCACCTGTAGTTAAAGTCAGGGTTGCAAGGTCCATTTTCCCGCGGAATCTGACTACTTTAACACTGTTGCCGTGGGTTGTTTTTCATGTCCGCAGGTTGAAGCGACCCCAATTAACATGATATTTAGCCCCTGGAATGCGAATTTTACTAGGGAAACCCTGCCAAAAACGTGGATTTTACTCCCTAGAATGTGTTTTTTTCCGGGGGACCCCCCGAAATGTGATTGGGCTAGTTTTGGGCTAGTTTTGAGTAGCAATTGGGCGGGTTTTGTTGTGAAAACCTGGCAACCCTGGTCAGGTTTGCGTTTTACATCAAACGTTATTTGTAGCACCTCCCATCCAATAATCACAAAGAGCTTTGTTACTTCTAATAAGAAACAAAGTCCCAGTTTTTAAATTCTGTTAATTTTATCATGAGATTCAAACAATAAATGGCGTTTTGCTGCTCTTAAATATGACGTGACCGCCTCAGTTCAAGCGACAGCGCGAATGAGCTAATCTTCCACATTAATACAAGGTATATCTCGAAAAACATGCATGAACATCAAAAGGTATGTTGGAAGATACAGTACAATTTAACGGAATGTATAATTTCTCATGTAATTACTTAATCTGTGTTTCAACCGTGGAAAGACGTCAATATAACAGCTTGTGAACAATATGTCACATAACGTCACATTTACCTCAGGAATGTTTTCCAGTGTTCACTGTTCCTTAGCAAAAAACACTAGAGAGGAGCTTATTTGCTGTTAATTATGTATGTGAATAAATTTGCTATGAAGAGAAGTGAAAACTACCTTATGTGCAACTGAGTTTTATAACAACATTTCAGTTTTTATTTGAGTGTAATAATTATATCTGAAAATAAATAGCAGCTGAATATAATACCTCTGTTGTTAATTGTAACCTCTAAGAAAGGGTTCCCTGTGTAGTTTGCAGCATTATTTGGGAGGGATTTGTTTTCCTTAAGAAAAATCAAACATTCGGCATCGGCCGATATCATTCTGAATAATCGACTATCGTATCGGCAGAGAAATTTATTATCGGTGCATCTCTAATATACACCCAGAAAAGATAAAAAATTAAAATAATTTCATGCCATTCATATCATATTAATAAATGAGCACATTGCCTATGCACTTCATATTCATGTTAATAGTCTTCAGCGTTTGATTTTAAGGACATTTTTGTTAGCTTTTCTTTGTACTATAAACAGTTTTTGCACTGTGTTGGGTCACTAATTGAAGTCCAATGTAAACTCTGGGTCCTGAAGCAGAACGACTGCCCTAGACCACAAAAAGGTAGATTAAGACGCAGAGCGCGTCCTAGATAAAGAGGTATGAATAGCCCAAATCTAATGAGTGTACAGTGGCTCAGTGTTAGCTGGAAGGGTGCCAAGGCTTCATGTTGCCGCCCCTTGTTGACAAGTGTATTTACTAATAGCTCCCGCTGCTAATGAATCACAAGGACTTTGAGGTGCTGTCAGCACGAGAGGATGAGGGAACCTGGCTACAGTGTGAGCCAAGCTGGTTTGTCACATGTGTGGAGCCACAACAGTGGTGTTTGCAATGTCTGCACACCTTATGTGGCCAAAGCCCAGTTCGGGGAGATAGGGCAGCTTCTTGACCTGGATTATGGAGTCGTACAGTGACGGTTGCAGACCTTGCGCTACCATGTTGGCCAGTATGACGGCGACCATCATGGGAAGGATGTGAGAGATCTGACCAGTCAGCTCAAAGCAGATCACTGCTGTGGAAACGGTGTGAGTGACAGCTCCCGTTAGCGCCGCCGCACCTTCACGGTAAGAGAAAAGAATAGACCAATAGAGTAACAGGACAGAATGATGGAGTGCTATAAGACAGGGTCATGACAGGAGTGACATAATGAATGGAGAGAGTATGGACACATGCAGTGGAAGATCAGAGACTAAGAGAAGGAGGGACAGGAACAGGACTGACATCATCAACACAGTATGAGCAAACATTAGGTAATTGTGGTGGATCGGAAGACAAGGAAAGGATGACTGACCAATGACAGCGTACCCTCCAGGGATGATGCGGTATAGTATATCATCAAACAGGATACCATGAGGAAAGAGAGTTGCCATGATCTCACCCACTAAACGACCAAATGCGGCACCTGTAAGAGGAACATCAGAGAATATATGAGCCTAGTGTATTTTGATAAAATAAAATAAGGCAAATCAAAATGTGGTAGGCTAATTTCTATAAGTGTAATTTTCATCTACATATTTACAGTGTGACCCAAAAGTCTGAGACTACTAGTATCTCAGATGATTGTATTCAGATGAAAAATTATTGTATTTCGTATTTTTCTAATGTAAAATATGTTCTTTTTTAGACCCTACTGTATGTTAAAGTGATCCTTAAATAAATCAGAATGTATCATAAATGGCAGTCACCAATAAATGAATAACACCATTGACCTACCCAATACAAAGACAGGCATGAAAGCTCCAGACGGGATGGGCATTGTGGTGGAAACTGCAGACATCCAGAACTGTGAGATGAATAATAATGTTTTCACACGATTGCCTTAATTCTAAAATCTCTGTCAGCACAAGCACAACCTGTACGAGCACAACTCAAGAGAAAAATGATTGCTTCAGCAGCTTCAAACCTGACAGATGGAAGGAGATAATGACTGTCCTTAATAATAGCAGGTTTCATTGAAGCCATCTACTGGCTACTGACATGATAACTAAAGCCAATGTCAGTGCATGGTGCTTTTTTTCTAGTGTTTTAAAGTGAAAATTACTTTACTTAAAGCTTGTTGAGTGGCTGTGGCGCTTTATGCTAGACAAAGATAAAGTGAAGAAAAAGAAAAAAAACGGAAGAAAAAAAAACGGTTAAAGAGTAGAGAAGGACCTTGAGACAGTGAGGATAAATAGCACAGGACTGATGGAGGACAATGTGAACAAGAGAAATTTAAAAGGACCAACCTTCATGATAAAGAAGAGAATAAGAATGACAAAGATGCTGACATCAGGGTGAAACCACACAGCAGAGCGACCGAGACCAGGTGGGAGAGGAGAACCCCATATTTTAGTCCAGGTGAAGTTATCAAACAGAGAGTTAATGCACTCCCTGGGCATCAGCTGTGGAAAAATACCATCAAATTCACATTTAAAACCAAATCAGATAATATATTTCAAAAATCCAACCAAACTATGACATTATTTCAAGATTTTCTGAATGAAAAATGTCTGAATGAAAGACCATAAACATTAGTGCAGTGGTTCTCAACCTTTGTGACTCCAAGGCCCACCATTCTCCACAACAATAGCTACTGTAATGGCAAAGTTTTTAAAACCTATTTTAATTGGTGGACATTCCTAGTATCTGTGCATTAAATTTCAAGATTCCAGAAGTTTTAAGAGCTGAATGTACTTTAGGGTTTAATCAATGAATTTCCATGATTTTTCCAATTGTTCCAGATTCACTAGATAAAGATTAAGGATAAGGATTTTTAAAAATATTTTTACTTAAAAATTATACCTGCTTTAAAATATTTTAGAGCTTGGCATAATGTATACTCTTTATAAAAATCCTGGTTCCCTTTTGAGTGGAACTCGATGCTGCATCATGGCGTGGATGCTATGGGAATGCCTCCGCGCTGGAGTTCCTTCAAGAACATCTTCCCAGCAGGGCTGGCTCCAGCTACCTTAAAGGTATATGTGGCTGCTGTTTCCGTTAGCCACATGTCTTTGGATTGAGTCTCGGTTAGGAGGCACTGCTTGGTGTCTCGGTTCTTGCGCAGCACCAGACAGTTGAGGCCTATCTGCCATTTGTGAGTTCCCTCCTGGGACCTAGCATTGGTCCTAGGAGCCTTAACGGAAGCCCCGTTTTTTAGTCCTTGGATTTGGTCTCAGAAAAAAAATGCTGACTCTTTTATTAGCATTAACATCACTCAAGAGAGTAGGAGACCTCCAGGCCCTTTCAGTAGCCTCCTCCTGCTTAGACTTTGCATCAGGTGATGTAAGAGATGGGACTACATTCCAAAAGTACCTTCTGCAGCTCCTCAGCTGGTCACTTGGTAGGCTTTCTTTCCTCCATCTCATGAGACACTGGAGCAAGGAAGCCTCCACATGCTATGTCTGGTCCGTCCTCTGAGGATCTATATTTACCGCTCAGGCCAGTGGGATCCTCTCAGCTTCTGGTATGCTTTGTTGGGCGCAAAAGAGGTAATGCGGTCACCAAGCAGCGTATGTCGCATTGGATTTCAGATGCTATTATCCTTTCCTATGAAGCACGTGAAATGGCTTCACCTCAAAGAGTCAGGAGCCACTCCACTAGGAGTGTAGCATCTTTCAAAGCTCTTGCAAGGGGTGCACCCTTATATGATGTTTGTGCTGCTGCAGGATGGTCCTCTCCTCACACATTTATCAGGTTCTTTGGATTCAACCCCAGGATCCCGAGTCCTTCAGGTTTGACTCAATTCCAGTCTGAACTCAATAAGCGTCTGTGCCTTTACACAGCCTTGTGGGCAGGCTCTGTTACCATCTCACGCAGAAACATTCCCATAGCGTCAACACCATGACACAGCGTCTCGTTCCCCTCTCAGGGAACCAAGTAAATGAGATGTTCTACAAAGACAAACAAACAGTTGTTGAGGGGGTGAATTAAAATTTGAAATATCTTGATTTTTAGATGTTTTAGCTTATTTTCACGCTTGTTTGCCTGATTTTTATTCATTTTAAATAATCTCAAGGCCTCTTTGGAAGTTTGCTGAGGCCCTCTAGTGGGCCTGGCCCCCTGGTTGAGAACCACTGCATTAGAGGATGATCCTAATTTTTTAGTTATCAGAATTAATAAAATTGTACTGTTAATTGTTAACAAAAGTTTCTAATCTGACCTCTCCAGCCATGAACTGCCCAAAGCCTGGAGGGAATGTCAGTGTCGTAACCACTAATGTCACAACAGCAGGGAAAATCAGCCGGCTGAGAGAGAAAATATGACACATATTGCAAGTATTTTGTTTGTAGACTCATTTTAAAGATTTTGATTACAGCAAATTAACACTCATTAATAATGCTAAAGAAGTTAATACTAAAGGTAATATTGTCTGTTGTCATTTGGTGCTTTTTTCTCTTACTGTTTTGTAAGGAATCGTGTGAAAATGTTAGGTCTTCTCATGAACAGGACAACTTGACGGTTCAGGTAAACAAAGAAAGCTCCTAGAAACCCACAAGAAATCCTGCGGGTAGAAAAGTAACAAAGACAAAAACGTACACATTATTCTAGCGATCTAAATACAAAAAAAAAAAATTCTGGCCTTTTTTTTAGTTTTATAATAAGACAAGATTATTGAATAGACAGATACATTGAAAGGATGATACATTGCTGAATTGTTTCTGATCAATGTGAGCACAATTATTATGGAATATAATAGAGTATAATAGAATAACTCAATCAAAAACTTTTAGCAAAAGATGATGTTTCAACAAATCAAATATAATACCAACATCTGGTCACTTGGTCAGCTGACAATAATACAGAAGTTAAAGTGCTGTGTGCTCAGGTCTGCGAGTGTGTCAAGGGTTACCAAATGGCACACACACACACACACACACACACATACACACACACACACGCACACACAGCTTCAGGATTGTGCCCTCACCACGAACGGCACGCTTTCGCCCCCGCGCTCTCACCCAATAATGGCGAACGCTGGAAGCTCTTGCAGGTCGAAAGGAAAATCCATGCGGAAGTTGGTGCGGAAGAGAGCAGTGATGGTTACTGAAACAATATCAATAGAAGAGAAACGTCATCTCATCTGATCTCAAGGCTGCTAAGACCTTCATTCAGAAATATTTAGTATCCCACCTGCATCCTTATTGAACACAGACAGTACTCTGAAAATAAAAGCACTGAATGTGGCAGCAAAGTAGCCCCTCCAGTAGTTTCTCACAGCAAAATAGGTTGATGTAACTTCAATGCTGAACAAAACACCTGGATAAACAAAATAAACATTTAGAAGGGTTTACTGTCATCTACAGCAGGGATTTTCAAACTTTGCCAAGGACCACAAATATGATGATAAAATATGAACACTTACATTTTTTTGAAAGTCTATTATGCAGACCAATTATTTGATTAAAAAATACAGTAAAAACAGTAAATTATGAAATATTATAAAAATTAACTGTTTTCTATTTGTAATGTATTTTAAAAAATAATTTATTCCTGTGATGTTAAAGCTAAATTTTGGTGCTCAAGTAATATTTCTTATTTATATATTTTTTTCAGGATTCTTTGATAAATAGGAAATTCAAAAGAACAAAATTTATTTGAAATAGAAATATTTTGTACCAATGTAAAAGTCTTTACTATCACTTTTGATTGATTTAATGCATCCTTGCTGAATTAAAGTATTACTTTCTTGAAAAAAAAAAAAAAAAAAAAAAAAACGGACAAAAATCCCTGACCCCAAACTTTTAATAGGCCTATTTCTTAACTTAAGTGTATTTCCCTTTTGAGGGAACTCGCACTGTGTCGTGTGACGACACTTTGGGAAACGCCTTCAGCGTGACAGTGTCTGAAGCGTTTGCAACTAGTCCAATCCTGATTGGTGCTGCGTCACCTCATGACATGTGACGGCGTAATGTGGAAGCTACAAAGGGAGTCGGCAACACAGCAGTGTCTGCTTTCTGATCTTCAGCAAACGCTCTGTGTGTGTCAGTCCTATTTGGTGTTTGTTTGTCCAGTAGGCCAAAAGAAAAAGTTTTAGAAATGGCGAGTGAGCAGCAATTTAGAAAGTGTGTTCCACCCTGGCCTTGTTATATCACGGGCAGGGATACACACACGTTTTTTTGTGAGTTGCTTGAGAGCGGAGCATGCACAGTCAGCTCTCGAGCTCCCGCCTGGCTGTGTTTGATGAGAGCGGCCAAGCTTGCGCTTGTGGTTCAGGTCCCACGGCTGCTGAGGCAGCCCTGTGGCTTCACTCATAGGGATCGCAGATGGAACTAGTGGAGGAGTCTGAGATGGCTTCGGCCCTTTCTCAGCTCTCAACTGCTAGCTCCAGCTTTCAAATTCGGCATATGGAAGCCTGCTCTGTGGCTTCTTACGCCCTGAGTGAGAACTTGATGTTGGATCTGTCCAGCTCCGAGGAGGTGGGCATTCTCAGCATCGAAGCGGATGATTTGGAAGACTCAGCAGCCCTATCCCCGCAGTATGAGGAGCTAGTAAAGGCTATAACTTGAGAAATTAAACAATGATTGGCAGACCCAGAAGCGGGAAGCGCAAAGGAAAAGTAAACTTGATGAGCACTTCCTATAGTCAAAAGCATAACCTCCACATCGGGGCTTACGATTCTTTCCAGATCTCCACACCGCGGTGTCGAAATCCTGGAAATGGCCATTCTCTTCTCATCTATTAAGTCCTACGGTTTATAACTACTCTTCAATCGTGGGGTTTAAAGAGAATGACTATGGGATGATGCCCAGGGTAGAAGAGACATTAAAGCCCCGACATTGCCCACCAAGCCATGCTGTACAACATCTTAGCTGGTTTGCAAGGCATATATGGCTGCAGGTTAGGCGGGCACTTGCCTACATACTATGGCCATCTTGCAAGCGTACCATGCTGACTAGAGACCTGGATGATGGCGAAAGTGTAGGGCCTGACGCCATTAAAGAGTCAGGCCACTGAATTATCTCTCCTTACCACCAAGGAGACAGCGTTGCATCAGCCACTCCGCAGCTATGGCGGTTATGAAAGGCATCTTTGGCTGAACCTCTCGGCCATCAAGGAGAAGGACAAAACCTTCCTTACTGATGCCCTGCTGTCACCTCCTGGTCTCCTCAGTGATGAGGAGAGTCGTTGAGAGATTTCAGGGGGCAGCCCCAACCATCTACGTTAAGCTTCTCATACCGGCAACAACAAAAGGAGAGTGTTGCTGCTCGAGCCCCCCCCCTCAGTGAGTCGTTGGGACTGGATACCATGGTACAGCCGTGGCCGAGGCTTCATCTGTACGCATCTCCCTCTAGAAAGTGTTTGCCTGGACGGGGTTTTCTTCTACTGGCAGCCCCGTTCTGGCTGGCCCAAGTATGGTTTTCGGAACCTGTAGCCCTCCTAGACTGTCTCCCATGGGAGATTCCGGTCAGGAGGGACTTTCTTATGCAATATATCACCCCCGGCCAGAGATGTGGAGACTTTGGGTCTGGCCCCTTAGGGGGATCAGCTGAAAAATGCAGGTCTCTCCGCTGAGTTTGTTGAGACTATTCTCAATTCTAGAGCTCCCTCCATGAGGAAACTTTATACCTTACAGTGGAGAGTCTTCACTTTATGGTGCAGAGAGTGTCTGTTGGACCCAGTTAACTGCCCAGTGGCTTCAGTGCTGGAGTTCCTTTACGACTGGTTTTCTGTCTGTCTTTCCCCATCCACAATTAAGGTGTACGTGGTGGCCATAGCTGCCTTCCATGCGCCGTTAAATGGTGGGACCCTGGGGAAGCACCACCTTGTAACTTGTTTCCTTTATGTTACTCTGAGGCTCAGGTTAGAGTCCCAGCATGGGATCTAGCTGTGGTACTAGAAGGGTTGTCCCTGGCACCCTTCGAGACCCTGGACTCTGCATCTGAAAAATGCATCGCTCTAAAGATGGCGTTCTTGCTGGCAATCACGTCGCCAGCAGTAGGAGATTTACAGGCTCTGTCAGTTGCGTCCTCCTGTCTGAAATTTGCTCCAGGTAGGGTGAAAGCTATTCTTCACCCGAGGCCGGGTTATGTACCTTAAGTACCCACTAATGTAGCCAGGTCCGTAGTCCTTCAGGCCTTCCATTCTCCTCATGTGTCGCCGGAACAGGAGAAGCTACAGTTAACTCTGCCCTGTTAGGGCCCGTGAGGTTTATATCCAGAAGACTGCTCAATGAAAGTGCCGTCATACAACGCAGCGTCTCGTTTCCTTCTTAGGGAACCAGAGTTACAGTCATAACCCGAGACTTTTTTACTCCAATTGTTCATTCTTTGTTAGATTTATTCCTAAAACAAAGTTTTACAGTGATGTTTAGGCATTTTACTGGCAAACAAACATAAATATCTAGTTCAGACATGAAACTCTAGAGGGCGCAGTCTGATAGGTCCTTTACATTCTGCAAGCAATCAAATCATTAACGCATGGCAGTTAATAGTCTGGTCCATTGTTTGCTGTAAGCTAGTCCTGCAGCGTGCTATCAGAATTTCTTCTGAAACCCTCCACCTCCCCCAGCTCCACCTGCCTAGATCTGATACAGGATTTATGTATGTCTATTTATGCAGCAGCAACATATATTACATGCTCACAGCAACATGTCTGTGTATCTATTAGCAGTTTCAAGTCCATACTTGCTTTACAGCAGCAATAATCAACAGCAGCAGTAGTGTAGCAGATCTTGCTCGCCAAGACCAAAAACATTGCCATATATATTCAATTACATACTAAAACTATTTAGAGAGCTGTCATGATTGAAATACTGATTAAGATTAAGAAAAGGCTAGAAAATGCCTTATTGCACCATGCACTTTACCTCCAAGAGGGGTTCCAAAACAGCATCCAACCCCTACAGCACAGCCCACCGTGAGGATGTCTGTATAACAATATGGGCTCTACTGACACAGAGGCATACAAATAAAAAGGGAAGCAGACACAGTTGAGGGTACAGGTGGGGGAAGGTAGAAATTATTCTTGGTAATATAAATGCCCTGGATGATAAATCAGCACTGTCCTCAAAAATAATGTGTAATAAAACCCTGTCCTGTCCCCTGAAGATAAACGAGCATTCAGCATTTTATGAATGGAGATGCCAAATATGCATTGCAGGATCTCCATGCACTTCTGCTTACCTGATAGACTCCAGAGAAGAAAGACATAAACTTGCTGAGCACAGCTGCACAGATACTGGCTATGTGAACAAAGGGACCCTAAAATATAAAAATAGCACAATTTAAAGGTTAGTATCCGATGGGGATGAGGCCAGTCTAGTTGACTCAACTGGCACTCACATCCACCAAATCACTGTGCATTTTGTAAATATGAAATGGCAAATTGTCCCCCTGTGTATGT
The DNA here is from genome assembly GCF_019924925.1 of Ctenopharyngodon idella. Taxonomy (NCBI): domain Eukaryota; kingdom Metazoa; phylum Chordata; class Actinopteri; order Cypriniformes; family Xenocyprididae; genus Ctenopharyngodon; species Ctenopharyngodon idella. Next base: position 11,604,615 of record NC_067238.1, on the reverse strand, counting down.
TACATGAGACTGCAAAAATCAAATGAGTCTCACCTCTTTGCCAACTGGCATACCACTGCCCAGGCCAGCAGTGAGTCCCACCACCTTCGCAATAAATGCCTTGAGTGTCAAATACTCCTTCAGCACAACACCTCTGAGTATGGTTTTCAGCTCTGGAATACCAGAGCCTGAGGGGAAAAAATAAGAGTTAGAAGAGGAATGAAAAACGACAAAATTATCAAATGAATTATGAAAAAAAATCAACGTGTAAGGTCTGTAAACAAATTTAAATATGATAATGAATATGAATCGCACACACTACTGTATATAGAAAAGACAGCTGAAACTGATCATGATGTAATCTGCAGCTTTGTTTTCCAACCTCTTTCATCTACACCAAACCAGATGTTCCAACTTATACTGTACTTCTTTAAAAAGGACAGACTCTTTCTGTTATGGCTATGGTAGTAAGAATGTAGAATCTAATTTTGAAATTCTGGAAAGCTTTGTAATAAGTGGAGAAATGTACCAATGAAATGTAGAAAAAAAGGAACCAAAAAGAAACCGATTAATTGATTAAAAAATAAATATATTTTGATTCATTACTTTAAAGTCGGCATGAAATCAAAATTGACAATTCACATTTTTTATGGAATATTACAGCATTTATTATAAAAGATTTATCTGTGCACGTCATTATTTTATTTTTTTTCACGTGCCCTCATGAACTCCCCCTTTTTGCAACATTTGATGACTTTTTTTTGGCATGAGGGCAAGACAATCTGTCACTCACATAACATCGACCAATAGCAAACCACAACCATCCAATCAACATTTTTAAGTCATTTTAAACAGACAATACATCATTTTAAGTCCTGCCCTACATTTTTTAATGTAGGGCAGGACTTAAAATGATGTATTGTCTGTTCAGAGCTAGCAATGCCCTACATTTACAAGTTTCAGTTTTACAAGATTAGAGAAAATCACTCCCTGTAACCTGCATAAGCACCCATGGTTGGGAATAAATGATCTGGAAGGTGTTGTTAAAGTGATTGGATTGGATAAACCAGCAGGTGGCATTGTTGAGTAGTAAACAGTGTGAAGCAGTTACAGTGGTTGAAGAAAAGGAAAATATGTGGCTGGTATGTTTGAGGGGCACAGAATACAGTAAAGCTGCTTCTAAGACACGGACACAGTGTATGTAGACACCTTAATGGAAAACTGAGATTATATAAAGAGGCAAAATCCAAAATTAACTCACCAAGCACCTAATGTAGTAAAGAACTAAGTATGATTTTCGAACACAGGCATTGTGAGAAGTGCCATTTGCCACAAAAAGGTGGAAAACAACTAAATTATTCCTTTATTATAGAAACAAAACTATTTGTTTTAGTTTCAACAGATGAGGCAAAAACATAATTTTAAACTCTGGGTAAAGCTAAAAGATCTATAAATAGGATATAAAGAAAAAAATGTAAAGAAAAAGCAGAATGTGTCTGAAAAATAATAAACAAAATATAAAAGTAAAAAAAAGGGGAACAGTGAGACTACACACCAATGGCCTGAGGAGCGACCAGGTGGCAGAAGAGGGAGGCAAACAAGATGAGCACCATGGGATAGAAAACCCAGACCAGGTACTGCAGTGGGATGTTTCCCCTCAACTCCCCATAAAACCACTTATAGGCTGAGAAACACAGAGAAGGACAGAAGTGATGGTGCACGTGAGATAGAAGAAGAAGACAAAAGCAAGCCATGTGGACAAGTTTTAGAAATGAGAATTGGGAAAACATGGAAAAGTCGCAAATGTATATGGGATATAACATTTGCAAAAATAGAACAGGGGTTTTCAAATGTTTCAACATTGACCTTCGGACAATATCTCCTTTCAAGAGACCCCCTTAATAAAATATAAATAACATATGAAAAATATATACATAAAAATAGAATATATATGAAAAAATACCCATTTTAATTATAAATATTATATTACCATTTTAGAAATATGTGTATATAATTAAGAAATAATTTATATAAATAAAAAATATAATATAAAAAGACCCATTTTACACTGTGAAATATTAATGTGTAAAAAAAAAAGTATATTCGAATATATTTTGCTAAACATATATTTTTTGCAAGTGCTCGAACTCCATTTTAAAACCCTTGAAATAGAAGACAGAAATAAGGGAAATTAAATTTGACTTTAAATAGCTACAACATATAAGCAAAATTCATCAACAGAAGAATAAGGCAAATGAGAAGGAGGCGGTAGGTGGGGAATTCTGGGTAGTGTAGTACCTTGTAGACTCTTGGCACTAGCATAATCCATGCTCCAGCTAACCAATGCCATGGTAATACCCAGCAACACCAGAAAGATCCAGTCTTCTCCCAATTTAGAGATGAGGAACTTCTGTACTCGTGCCACACAGTCTGGGAAAACATTACAGTTCATATCAGATTCGATATCTCAAACATATTTCATATATGCATTTGCAAGGCCCATTATTATTGACCTCTGCACTTGGAGTAGGAGCGTCGTTTCTTGAACGAGGAGGTGTGGCCCTGTTCCTCCTCCTGTCTGTCTTGAATGCTCCCCATCTCCAGGTGATGGTGGCTGTGACGGCGACTTCGGCTGTGACTCCGCCCATGGTGGCTGTGATGGTGGTGCCCATGGTAGTGATGTCCATGGTGGTGATATCCATGCTTTTTTCGCTGTCTCTCCATCAGAAGGCGAGTGGCTTCTCTCCGCTGGGACCCACCAGGGTGCTCTCTGTACTCTCCATATAGCTGATCACAGAAGAAATAACAGGTTTTGTTACCCAAGAGATCAGTAGATAAATAGCATACAGATATATCCGAAGCAACTTACACGGATAATCCCCCTGGATCAACCTAAAGTGTCACTATATTGATATCTCACAGACTGCACCATGCAAGGTTTGGACCTACAAGCTTTCAGCAGGGTTAATATAGTTTATATAGTTAAAGGTATAGTTCACCCAAAATTTAATAGTAATAGTAATATTAATATAAATAAAACCAGGTCAGATTATTTCCTTCTACAACATACAACCTCTTCAGTGCAGATACGCAAGACAAACCACTGTGTTATCCTTTCAAATTTGTCCAAAGTACATTTGAGAATTATTTGTACATGCTTTTAATATCGCTTTTAATATTCCTCATCAGTGTGGTCACATATTAAATTTTTTCTTTGGGGAAAAAAATAATGTCACCCTCATCTTCAAAACAACATGATGCACCCGAAAGGTGACAGAGGAGAGGGAGTCCAAAAATAGAGGAAAATCTTCTTGACATGCTTCGAGTAAGTCCACTGGCGGAAGAACAGTAGTCTACATTTAAATTTATAACCATCCGGATAAGATCCAGACATCTGGAAAACACATTTCTCGTATCTTCATTCCCACCACGCACCTGCACGCACGCACGCACACACACACACGTTGGGTTTTCATGTTTTATGGGGACATTTCATAGAAGTGATGTTTTTATACTGTACAAACTGTATATTATATCCCCTAACCCTACCCATCACAGAAAACCTGCATTTTTACATTTTCAAAAAAACACTTCGTATGATCTATAAGCTGTTTTACTCGTGGGGACCAAAAAATGTCACCAAGGACTGTCATCAAGGATTTCAGATATTGTCGTCCTTTGGATGAGATGTTAAACCGAGGTCCTGACTCTCTGTGGTCGTTACAAAATCCCAGTATGTCCTTTGAAAAGAGTAGGGGTGTAACCCCGACATCCTGGCCGAATTTGCCCATTGGCCTCTGTCCATCATGGCCTCCTAATCATCCCCATATACTGATTGGCTTCATCACTGTGTCTCCCCTCCACCAATAAACTGGTGTGTGGCGGGCGTTCTGGCACAATATGGCTGCCGTCGCATCATCCAGGTGGATGCTGCACATTGGTGATGGTTGAGGAGAGTCCCCCTTCCATGTAAAGTGCTTTGAGTACCCAGAAAAGTGCTGTATAAATGTAACAAATTATTATTTATTATTATCTTTGTGGGAACATTTTGTCCCCATAACGTAGGGTATACCTGAGCCACACACACACATACACACACGTGTTCCTGAAAAAACAAAACAAAAAAACAACTCTCGCTTAAATCTATTAAATGATTTTAATTTGTAAATCTCATCAGTTATTCTATAAACTATTTAACAAAAATCCTAATGATGAAGACAGAAAATTAGATTGGGATATAATGTAGGCTGAACCTGCGTGCATGTGAACATAATGATGCTGTTATGATTAATTTATTTAAAAGCTTTTAACCTAGTATGAAACAACTTTTACACACTTTTACACACAAGGGCCAACTTCAACTTGTAATGTAATGTCATTTGTAATGTCGACTTATGGCCTAATAAACGCTATTTGCAGTAAGGAAGTGAAGATGTAAAGAAGTAAATGTGGATCTGACAGAAACGTTAATGAGCAAGTTAAGAAATGTCTGTGGCTGTTTTAGTTCAGTTTATTCATTTATGCTTATGCAATGTCTCATACACAGTAATTTTAATGCAACAGAACCATGTCTTTGCTGACAGCAGCAAATATAGTTTTTCCACATGCTAAATCTACGGCTGATGAATGAATCTCATTTTAGAAATGTAATGATTAAACAATAAAAGTTAGATTTCAGTCATCTAACTTGAGAATAACTTGATCAAATATATTTATAAAAAACAAGATGAAGGTTGAACCGAATAAAGCTGAAAACATGCAGAACTTGTCATCTATGCTAGAAACTGAAAATGGGACACTTTCTGGCCAACACTGCAGCACCTCTAATGTTAATGTCTTTTTACCGCTGACAGCGTGTGTCGGAAATGAAACACCCATTACCATATCTGAATTACAGCTCTAGAGGCTTCCTCAAGCACTTTTATATACAGTGATATGAACAGTAACGATAGCGTGGGTTTTACCAAATCAATTCGAGCCTGAGTCCTCATGCTTTGGATGTGCTTGTAAAGTGGATTTGCTTTCACAGTGCAGAAAACAGCATTCTCAACATGTTCGAAAACACAAACCAAACGCCTTCAGGCCTCAGCTACAACTACAGTAGGTTCATTTAGGAAGTAAGACTGGTATTCCAAACGACTCGTTTCATGCAGTTCAAAATCGGTCTCCATTTAAATCTCCATTTAACCTTACTGCTATCTAGGAGAGACAACTGAGACATTAAAGAGATCTCATTTGTGACTTTAGAAATAGCTATGAGCTACTGGCTTAAAACCATTCCTTTGTGGTTTATTATTTTCCAGAGAATATCAAACTTGTGTCTGTATTTGTTACTATTTGAGGTTCTATTGAATTAAAGCGCTCACTTTCAGCTTTGGAATGGGCATGTAGATGATAGGTTTATCATATATCTCTCTTCCTCATAACACATCTCTTTCACTCTCATTCCATGCATCTATCCAGTTACTTTCACCCGTTCCCACCGTACATGTAATCCCTTGCTTTCTCCATATTTCACCCCCTCCTTCCCAGTCTGCTTCTACACCTACAGGCTTCTACACCCCCCCTCCGACCCCCTGTCCGCCATAGATTGGAACTACCCCCTTTCTATCCAGGGCCTGTAATACTAGCCGGCGGGTTAATAATAGCTTTGGTGTGACCCAATGATCACAGCCACACTTCCCCACACACCTCTATGTGGATCTTTCTTTCTTCCAATTTGTTCATCAAGGACTCCCAAGGAAATGTTGGAAACCTATTATCAGACAACACTGTCATGCTAACTAGTGCTGAAACACTAACAGCAAATGTAGTGCTGAGGCAATGTGTGCAGCTCACACATTCATGTATGTTAATACATGATTTTATCAATTTAATAAAAAATTCTGAGAACAGATCTACAAATAAGTAATTCCTATCAGAAAGTGCTAATGTGCTCAAGCTAAAACGTGTTGGAAGGGGTGTTTGGTGGAATTCTGCTGTGCTTTAGGTCATGCTGATGGCTGTATGGGAAGGCTATCAAGGCAATTGTCGTGGTGTCGTCACATGATGTTATGTAAAGTCATATGTAATTCTGTTGAAGGTCTTCTAAAATAGACGTTCTTCCCATGCTGTGATGACCACACTTGTCAACATATCCCAATATGCCGGGCCATTCTGTTGAGACTCTTTCATTCAGTAACTTTACTAAATGTACACTTCAACAATACAACGCAAAATAAAATAATAAAATAAAATAAAATGACCGCATGTGTGAAACGAGAAGTGTTGTTATTTTTAACTAAAACTAAAACTATTAAAAATTATTTCCAGTAATTGAAATAAAATATAAATATGAGATGAAAAACTTGTACAAATACATGACAAATACATAACTTTAAAGGTGAAGTACTGAAACCAAAACAGAAATAAAAATAATTTAAAGCTAAACAGAAATTAAAAATAAAAAGCACATAACAAAATACAGCTAAAGCCCTGTTTGCACTGTCTGCGAATAAACAGCTTGAGAAGTTTCTGTGATGTTGATCGCTACAGCAGCCATTTCTACCGTAGTATCCAATTATATCACGTGATCAAAGTCTACAATCCTACTAGTTGTCGCTGCATAGATTCTCTGCTTATTTACATAAAGTTGAACTCTCAGAAATCAAGTGATCAAACAAAAACGAATAACTTTGAGTTATTTGTTGCTGCAAAACACTGTCAGTGTGAAGTAGCCTACTCTCTAGGTGACCCATAACCCAAAATATGCTTATTGATAGAACATTTACACATGTTTTCTCATTTAATCAATGTTACATACTGCTCAATAAATCAAAATGACATGACTCATAAAAGATGACCTCAACTGCATGCATAAGAAAGCAATACTACCTTGTTTATAATACAGTCTAACCACACTGATGCTCTCCTATGACAGGCTGGGTTTAAGGGATACATTTATAATTTATGATTGGGTTTCCACTTACACTACCATTCAAAAGTTTGGGGTCAGTAATTAACATATTTATTCAGCAAAGATGTGACAGTAAAGACATTTATACAAAAGATTTCTATTTCAAATAAATATTGTTCTTTTGAATTTTCTATTAATCAAACAGTCTTTAAAAAAGTATCAAGGCAGCACAAATACAAAGTTCTCTCATGAAACTCTAGATGGCACAGGCTGATAGGTTCAAGTGGTATCCCATAATTTAATCACCTTCTAGCCATCCTAGGTGTATATGACTTTCTTCTTTCAGCCAAACACAATCAGAGTTATATTAAAAATATCCTTGCTCTTCCAAGGTTTATAATGGGAGTGAATGATACCCGAGATTTTGAAGCCTAAAAAAGCACATCCATCCATCATAAAAGTAATCAATACGGCTCCAGGAGGTTACTAAAGGCCTTCTGAAGCGAAGCAATGCATTTTTTTAAAGAAAAATATCCATATTTTTAACTTTATTAACTGTAATCACTAGACTCTGGAGACCCCAACATCCTGAGCGTACATTCAAAATAAACAGCGCATAAGGGGTTAATATAACTCTGATTGTGTTTGCTGAAAAAAGAAAGCCATACACCTAGGATGGCTTGAGGGTGAGTAAATATGGGATAATTTTCATTTTTGGGTGATAACTATCCCTTTAACTCAATCTGCTTGCAATCATGTCATACTCAATAGGGCACAGCTTATTGGTTCCTGCTGTATCAGTAGCCAATGAGCTCGCTGCTCATAGCAGTGAGCGCGCTTCAAAAACCCTCCACCGTCCCCAGCTCCAGGGGCGGATCTAACGGGGTGGCATGGGGTGGCAAATGCCACCCTAAGAAAAAAGCATTGCCACCCCAGATTTATCCCAGTATAAAACATAAATGTAAGCAGTGTTCTTTTTGACGAATCAAATACCAGTGTAGCCGAATTAAAAAACAAATTAACTGCTTCTTCTTTATTTATATATAGTATTATTTTCCACAATGCTTCTCATTGTTTATTTTGACCTGCGGTGTTCTGGGTGACCTTCCATAATGCCCACATAGATATTTCACACATCTGTAAAGAAGTCTTGAGTCTCAGTTTCGTTCTTGTGCATTATTTAAGTTAGGTTGAGCTTCTGCTTATGTTCGCTGTTCAATGTTTACATGCGAGTAAAAGCCTAAATTAAATTTTTTTGATCATAACAAGTGATCGATTCTCTTCAGAAATTTTGGACTAAACTGCTCGATTCATATGGATTCGTTTTCCGATCTCTTTATGAAGTTTTTGAAGCGTCAAAGTGGTAGTTAAAAAAGGCAGTCTATAGAGGGAAATCTGACAGCATTTTGTCATCAAAAAGATCTTCATTTGTCTTCCGAAGATGAACGAAAGTGTTACGGGTGTGAAATGACATGAGGGTGAGTAAGTAATGACAGAATTTTCATTCTGGGGTGAACTAACCCTTTAAACTTGATGCACTAAAACTTATTTATATATAATCCAAGTAGCCTGCCTCTATCTCTTAATGACAGACCTACTCTAGCAAGCTCAGAGACATTTAGAATGTGTTGATGTGTTTAATAGACAGTGTCTTGGTGCCCTGGATATTGATATTTTGTTATTAGGGGCCCAAGCACCAAAGGTGAATTGGACTCCTAATAAATTTATGGAGCTAACTGGAATTTCTAAACTATCAGCCATTTCAACTCTAAGATGAAAGGGAAGCCACAGGATAAGGAATATATTTCAAGCCTAATGTTTCATCACTGTTTCCATCACTTTGAATGGAAATAAATGCATTGATCTAGTTCATTTGTATAATATGTTGTACTGACAGCATAGTTTTATAAAACAATTAGTGTACATACCTGTGAAATGCTTATAGATCATTAAATGTTTAACTTTTATAGACCCTAATAAAACATATTTTCAAGTTGTCAGACATGATTAAATGATTAAAGACAATTTTGTCTTTTTCAAGATAATATACATTATAAAATCTCTATAAAACACTTATTTACCATTGACGTATGAATAATAAAACAAACACTTACTTTAAACTGCTAGCTACACATATTATAGAAAAAAAGGAGAAAGGGCCTTAAGATAAATGCTTCAGATAAAGTTTGGAGTCGCAAATTATATCTTCACATTAATTTGAAATTGACCTGACATCCTATGACATGTGATTCATCTAAATTTAAATGTTGAATACGAGTCCACACTTACACCACACATATTATGATCACATGCCTTATGACAGTAAACATTTTAAGAGGGGTATATATGACTTCTTATTTAATCTAACACTAACAGTGTGTTCTCTTTCAGTTTCAGTTAAGTCAGCTGGCCTTTTTGACACCTGTGTGTTTCATCAAACCCTAACTTTCAATAAAAATTCAAGTTGGACTTTGCTGTAAAAACCACATCATAAGATTAATTTCATTTGGATTGCTAATCATCCACAGGGGCCATTGGTGCTTGGACCCTGATGATTGCTGCTTGCGACTATATTTTATTTTTAATTATAGTATAGTTGAAATAGTATAGATGATTAAATGAAGAGTTTGGTTCCACAACGCTATAAATCCATTTTGATTAATTTGAGTAAAAATGTGTTTTCTTTACCAAGAAAGCGGCAAGATGAAAACATCTCGGGTTACGTCTGTAACCCTGGTTCCCTGAATAGGGAGCGAGACGCTGCGTTGATACGCATTAGGTGATCCCAAGGTGTATCGACGCAGCGTCGATGTTCCCATGAAAGGGAACGTCTCAGGTTACGTCTGTAACCCTGGTTCCCTGCATAGGGAACGAGGCGCTGCGTCGATACGCATTGGGATCACCTAATGCGTATCGACGCAGCGTCGATGTTCCCATGAAAGGGAACCACTCTTTTCTGTTTCAGACTTTCACATAGCATCTTTTGGTTATAAAAACATTAAAAATTCGAATCGAGATTTTGATTTTCAAAGGTTTATTATAAAAATGGATAATTTTCCCCCCAAAATGCAATAAGTCCATGACACGTTTTTTTAAAAATGCAATTAATCCATCAATATAAAAGTTATTTTTCATATTGAAAATACACAACAAAGTAAGTTAATTCACATATATGACAGCCTCTGAACTTTGTCAATACTAATCTTATATACAGGCATTCGACTAAAAATACATTCAGTCGTCGCTCCCAAAATGAATTCAACGAGTCATCTTGTTAATGTTATAAATTAATTATGTCTCTGTTTGTCATTACTGATTAAAGAGTATCTGGCGCCACCGCACGGTTAAAATAAAAACATTTGCCGAGTACACTGGTATTAAAAATGGCTTTTAAAAACTGTTCATGATTCAGTTTTGGGGACCGTGACAGAAGTTTGATGCTGTCGTGGAACAAGCAACAGCCAGCATTTTTCCTCCTCCCGATTCGAGTGCCTCATCTTCTTAATCTCTTCACGTAAATGATTACATTTCGATGACTTGCGTTTCTTCCCCACCGCAGGAACCACCACAGGTTCATCAATGCCGTCAAAATTATTCATTTTTCTGTTTTTGTTGATCCCAAAGTACAAAGCAGATAAGGAAAACTAGGATTCAGAGCATCGCCATTACTGTTTACAGTGCGTGGAATGGTGCGCTGTGATTGGTTGAGCGGATATATTGCATTCTGCAGAGAAGGGAGAATGGCGTTTGTCGCGTTTTGGAAAGAAAGAGAGAAAACATGACAGAATAACACGGCGGATTTCACATTTTGAGTAAAATTAATAAATGACTTTTCAATACCGACCAGGTACAATACTGATTTTGGCGGAAACTCAGTTTTTAAAAAAATGGCGTTTATCGCGTTTTGGAACCAAACTCTTAAAATATAGATGACTGAATGCTTTGGTGTTGCCAGCCCTCACAGTCCTTATACCACCCCCTTGGTACCCTATAAAATTTTTCTAGATCCGCTCCTACCCAGCTCCACCTGTATAGATCTGTTATGGGTAATTAATGTATGCTATTTTGTATAGCAGCAGCATGTCTTACTTGCTCACAGCAGCGTGTTGTGTATTTATTGGCAGTAGCAAGTCATGTACTTGGTCTGCAGCAGCAGCAGCAGCAGCAGCAGCAATAAACAACAGCAGCAGCAGAAGCGTAGCAGATCTATTCCAAGACCAAACATATCAACATATCATATCCATTACCATGCCAAACACTCCGAGAGTTGTCATGACAGAGCTGTTTTCAACATGGATAATAATAAGAAATGTTTCTTGAGCAGCAAGTCAGCATATCAGCATGACGATTTCTGAAGGATCATGTGACACTGAAGACTGGAGTAATGATGCTGAAAATTCAGCTTTGCCATCACAGGAATAAATTATATTTTAAAATATTTTAAAATTGAAAACAGTTATTTTAAATTGTAATTTCACAATTTTACTGTTTTTACAGTATCAAATAAATGAAGCCTTACTGAGCATAAGAGACTTCTTTCAAAAACATTAAATAATTATACCGCCCCACACTTGCAGTTTATGCAATTTGGGTGACGAAGTACTTCTTCTATGTATCATGTTAAAACAATTATCACACGTCCTGGAATAAATCTCTGACTATGGTTTTGGTCAACCTTTTTTTTTTTTTTTTTTTTTTTACCTGTTAGAATAAATGCAAAATAGACTTTCCCTGAATTGAAAAGTTATGCTCAAAACAGAAATTAAGAAAAAGTGATAAAAAGAGACTTTAAACATACATGTTAAATTATTATGACCTACACTTTAAAACTAGAATGATTATGAAAAAACAAACAAATTTGTAGAGTCATTCTAGGCGACAGAAAATTTCCATAATCGAAGAATCTCTCATTTTTATTTAACCTCCTATTTAGAGTCACACTATGGACTGGGTTTTTGTCTTAAAGAAAAAGTTGCACAGCAAACTTATTCAAAGAACAAAAAGAGGTAGTACAGACCTCCTCAGATAAATGAGAGATTGAGTAAACAGCTGCACTTTCCCGCGAGTTCTGCAGCAGCATAGTGACTCAGTCAGTACAGATAGAAATATACAAGTCATGCACAGATTGTGCAACATCTTTGACATCATAAGATTTAAAATGACAGAAGAACAGCAAATCACAACTGTCTAAAGAGTAACTAGAAAGAAGAAAGGGTGAGGGAGATAGAGAGAGAGAGACAGAGATGGTGACTGACCACGGTCTGCTGGTATCTCAGAGCCTTCCTTTGCGACGCATCTGCGGCCATTGACACACTGTCACTGACCCAAAAATAAACCGCCTGTCTGTCTTAGCATTCCCACCCTGGGGTGGCACGGACTGAGGGAGAGAGGGCACACGCAAGTTCTCTCGCTCGATCTCTCTTTCCTGGCTTTACACATGCACAGCCATCTCTCTCTCACACACCTTCTCATGTGGTGCAACACAGCAGTCCAGTTGCCTAACTAAGCTCTGTGTGCATACATGGGGACATGCATGTGCTTGGGGCACGTACATGCGTTTGTATATGTGTGTGAGAGGTTGTGAGTTACAAAGAGAGTGTAAATGCCAAACTAAACCCATCCACCCCTTCATTAGTGAGACCGGTTTGTTTAATAGTGGCCGATCCTGTCGCCCCAGGCAACAAACTAAGACTATGATCACCTGTTCATTTGGAAAGGGGCACAGTAAGGGTTTGAGCAGTCGAGGGAACTCCCCGTCCCCCATGTAATATGAGGGGATGACAGGAAGGACCAAATCAGCCAATGACATCTCCGATTCACCATTTTCATCAGTGATGTTCAACAGAATGTTAAGCAATACAGGCAATGACAAAAGGAGACAGTTTTAGCTTTAAATAATCTGGATAAGACGAATGTAACATTTATAGAACTGTTAGCGTCTAATTGTTATGTTTTTAGATAATTATGCCACCAACTTCAAATTATGTTCTTGATTATGTGTAGTAGTACGTATGCTGTAAAAAAAACTTTTTCGAAGTTGTAAATAAAACAAAAATTATTGGAGTACACTGTAAACCCTAACGCTCAAAATACTTAATTGGTTTGAGTAGGACAAACTTAAATTAAACAAATTAGTTCAGTCAAATAACTTTTATGAGTATTTAGCTCTTTCTTTTTCTTTCGAGTTCACAGAACTTACATATTTTATGTAAAATGAACTGTATCATTGTTTTGAGTTTTATGAACTTATTTCTTTTAATTTAGACGAACTTAAGTTTAACTGAAACTGGGATGGGATTTCTATTTCCCAGCATGCTTTGCCCATGGCACTCGAAAGGAAGAGTAAATGCTAAAATTAAGTGTTATATAATTTTTTTTTTTTTTTTAAGAGTTTCTGTTAATATGGGTTTTTGGAGAGTTACCATCATGGTGACAAGTGGTGTATGCGGCTTGGTTTGAAAGCAGGAATATTTATTAATGTTTTATATTGCTGTACTCATTCAGCAAGTGCTATACCATGCTATTGCTAACATGTTAACAAATTAGCAAGTTAGCATTTTCTGAATTAGCTTGTTATAGCTAGCTAAGTTTACATTAATAAAAATGTTTACGTTGAGATTACATGATTATTTTAAGTTAAATGTATGAATTAGTGTACTTAAATATTTCAGGTTAAACAATTAAAATGTATGAGTGCAAAATAAAAATCTGCCAGTTCTGTTTACTTAAACTGAATTTCTTAACTTAAAAATTTTGATGTAACTGATTGCCTCAATTTTTATGAGTTTTGCCAACTTATTCAGGTTTACAGTGTATGTATTACAAGAAAATACTATTTCAGTCTTCCTACTTCAAAATTTCACAATTCAATAGTGTTACTTGTCATTTCTTTGTAATTAATTGTGAAATTTACTAGCAAGTGTATGTAAACATTTCTTGAAAGATTACAAATAGTACTGTCTACAATAGTTTTAAAAACATTTTACAATATACCATATTTAACATTCGGATAAAAATGCATATTTTTTAAGGAAATAAATAAACAAACAAACATTTTTTTAGTTTTTGACTGGAACAAAACATGCATTTTCACATATTCTGTTATTTGGAAGAATGTTTGTAACCAAGCAGATCTCACCCCCCCATTGACTACCATAGTATTTTTTTCCCTACTATGGTAGTAAATGGGGGGCGAGATCTGCTTGGTTACAAACATTCTTCCAAATATCTTCCTTTGTGTTCAGCAGAACAAAGAAATGTATACAGTTTTGGAACAACTTGAGGGTGAGTAAATGATGACAAAATTTTCATTTTTGGGTGAACTAACCCTTTAAAGGATTCTGCCTGGTGCTTCGCATATAGAACCTTTTAGGAGTTCCCATCATGGAACCATTTTATGGATTTAGTTTTTATTAATTTTGTTTTAATTTATTTTTAAATGTAATTACATTTCATGAATTAAGCAACTCGTAAATATACTTTATCACTAGAAAAAATTAGAACAACCAACATTTAAAAATGACTCAAGAACCTCACTCAACCTTTTTTTTCTAAGAAACAGCTTCTTTCACTCACCATTCTGTTTCATTATGATACAGGCTAATGTAAAGATGCTTATTAAGGTTGAGGTACAGGTAGAATTTGAGGCAAATGTTTAATTAAACTTTCTATGCAAACATATAACATGCAAGAAATGACAGCTGAGTCAGTATCATATCATATCCTGTCTATGTGGTACAGTGATGCATGACAGAAACTCAGGTGAAGGCGGAGCTTAAAGAAACAGCTGTAGGAGGAGGGTGTGGCAGCAAGAATTTAAGCAAATGACTAACAGCAAGAAAAATAGCACTTGTAGAATACGAAGAGATGGGACAGAGATGATGATACTTTGGGAATAAAATACAGCAAAAACAGCCTCTGACAAGAAGGAAATTACCAAGTTTGGAAAATGAGAAATAGTTTCATCATTCTTCACACTGAAAGAAGATGACATGTAAGTTCATTGCTGTATTTATAATATATTTATATGCATATATTATTTTACAATATGCTGCATTATATATATATATATATATATATATATACATACATACACACACATATATAGTGTACATACATGTTTTTTAAATTCAACCACGTCAAAATGGCCGAGTAAAAAAAAACTATATATATATATATATATATATATATATATATATATATATACACACACACACACACACACACACACAAACTTATAATACTTGAAAGAGTTAGAAGATTAAGTAAATTAAGCTTATCTACAATTTCACCAGCTTAATTCTACTGCATTCAAACCAAAATTTGAAATCCACAAGCTGATATTTACATTATACTGAGCTCACAGTGGCTCAAGTTTGTGGTGTGTCTATGATGTAAAGACAATAATGCGGAACAACCGGTTAAGTGACAGTCTGGTAGTCTCGTACACAAACTCAAGATGCCACGAAAGAATGTGCTGACAAAGGATGATAAATAATAGGAGTGTTCAAGGCATGACGTCATGACGTGTTTTTTTATACTGTACAGGTACAGTACATAGATTGATGTTCTGCATGTCTCAGGAGGTTTTATCTTGATAAATTCAAAGCTATTTTTAAACCATTGGTCACAAATTTTATTGTCATGACTACCGGTGTTGATCATATTTTCTTTTCATGGCAGTGTTATATAGAGGCAAAAGCTTCATCATTGTCATGATTTAATTATAACAAATATTTAGCTGTTTATCAAATAGGATGGGACTCCATAACTGCTTGCATATTTCATTGCTGAATAAATATGTCAGATACGCCCAAATTAATTTAGCTTTATGACTGATATTTAAAAGCATTGTGAAAACATACAAATGATTTACTCACAATATATACACACTAGCAATAACATTTTCTGCAAAACATACAGCAAACCACATGGGTAATCAATGTCGAACATTTACAGTTTTATGTTTCAAAGACAGCTGCCAAACTGCACACATGCACTGCATGATTATGCCAGAGATGTTATCCTTACACTCATAAAACCCATAAGCTGATGTAGGTGAATAGCATTGCTCTTGAATTGTTGGATATCAGTTTACATATAGTGTTTTGAAGTTGGTGCTTTGCCATATTTAATTAATGGTGGTAATATTTTTTTTCCTTTTACAGTATGTCTAATTCAACTAACACAACAGATCCATGTACACCAGGCACTCTTTGTGGTAAGTGATGTGCTAGGTTTAACTTTGGGAGTACTCTAGGTTCAGGCTTGTTGGAGCCCTCCCCTCTGACAGCACGCCAAATATGCATATGTTATACTGTATCTGATTATCTGTAAGTGCGAACTCGTAAAACAGATACACATTTTAGGCTGCCTTTACATAACAGAAAATGAACCAATAACAAAAACCACCAAAAAAAAAAAAGGACAAATAAACTTTTTAGAAGGTGTTGAAATCAGAACACACACACACTTGAAGTCTCCATCTCATAAATACGTAAAATGACAAATAATCAGACCAGAGCAGTGTTGCCAACTATTTTCAATGTGAACGGGGCTTAAAGGGATAGCTCACACACATTTTTGGCACATTTTGAAGCAAAACTAAAATGCATCCATCCATAATAAAAGTAATCCATAGGGCTCAAATTTGGTTTAATAAAGACCTTTTGAAGTGAAGCGATGCATTTTTGTAAGAAAAATATCCATATTTAAAACTTTATAAATTCATGCTTTATGAAGCTCAGATGCCTCTCACGGTTTAAACAAATAGGGCTGGGCAACAAACTCAAGCTCCTCTTGTCTTATATTGAAATCCTCTGACATTTCTTGTTAAAACTTCTCATTTTAGACTTCTAATTCGTGACCGGTGTTTTGTTTTGCTCTATCCTTTGCACTTCCGCGTTCGTCAGTATGTCATACGTCGGGTCAGAGGTCACTCTTCCGCTGAACTAGACTCACGTACGGCCGTTGCCGGAAGCGCAGAGTGATTATAGTTTATAAAGTTTTAAATATGGATATTTTTCTTACAAAAACCCATCGCTTTGCTTCAGAAGGCATTTATCAACCCAATGGAATTATATGTATTACTTTTATTACTTGAATTACTTTTCGCCATTCAGTACACCTAGGATGGCTTGAGGGTGAGCAAATTATGGAATAATTTTCATTTTTGGGTGAACTAACCCTTTAAGATAGAATCTGATCATAGCGATGTCACGATGTGCGCTCACCACACACCAGCTACAGGTGGAGAGAGAGTCAATTGAGCCAATTCAATGGATAGGGATTAGGAGGCCATTATTGATAAAGACCAATGGAGGGAATTTGGCCAGGACACTGGGGTTTTACCCCTATTCTTTACGAGAAGTGCCATGGGATTTTTAATGACCACAGAGAGTCAGGACCTCAGCTTAACGTCTCATCTGAAGGACGGGTGGGACATTTTGACATCACCACAGACCAATGGCTTGATTGTCTTCTAAATTACGTCACACCAGTTTGTTCTTCGATTTCGCTTGAAGTATATCAGGACGGGGCCTTAAATGTCGGTAGATGACGTCATGTGCCAACTGCCGGCACATACTATATTTCAATACAATATATAGCTTAATGTCAGACAATGGAATGAGTATGATATAGTGAATGACTATATGTTAACCAGCAGTTAACATATAGTATTCTAGACAGAGAAATTGCAGATCATAAGCAAACTTAAGACGCTGCAGAGACTTTATACGTCACATCCTGATGTCACAGTGCACGTTGTCTCCATGTAAAAGACAAAAACATGAATTTGTGAAAACAGTGACATGATGCAAATGCATATTACGTGTTCAGTCTATCAGCTTGTAATGTTTCTTTACAAAGTGACATCGCCAACTACTGGCCTGGCATGCATAATACAGCATTTTCAGTAGTTATCAAAGATCTGTGTAAATGAGGATCATTTTGACAATAATGGCCCAGTCCCAAATGGCACCCTAAACTCTCACGGTCTTCCTCTGAGTCCGCACTTTCATGACGTAATGCAGCTTTGACTGCCAGGTAAAGTCCTTTGTGTAGCTCGCAGATTTGCGTGCTCAGCTGAAGTGCGCATCGAGGGCTCATAGCGGCCGCAAAGGGGGCACTCGCAAACACCCTTCTGAAACCTAAAATGATAAATGGGACACCCTACGGTCTCGTGGACTTAACAGAAATGCGAACGCGGCAGCCATTGTAAGTCCACAGGACCGAAAGTGCATAGAAGTGTGCCATTTGGGATTTAGATGTTGTCACCTGTAGGAAAAAAATTCTGTTTGTAGTACATCATTGTCGTGTAAACGTACACTATATTGCCAAAAGTATTGGGACACCCCTCCAAATCATTGAATTCAGGTGTTCCAATCACTTCCATGGCCACAGGTGTATAAAATCAAGCACCTAGGCATGCAGACTGCTTCTACAAACATTTGTGAAAGAATGTGTTGCTCTCAGGAGCTCAGTGAATTCAAGTGTGGTACCGTGATAGGTAGCCACCTGTGCAATAAGTCCATTCGTGAAAATTTCCTCAGTACTAAATATTCCACGGTCAACTGTTAGTGGTATCATAAAGTTGAAGCAATTGGGAACAACAGCAACTCAGCCACGAAGTGGTAGGCCATGTAAAATCATAGAGCGGGGTCAGCGCATGCTGAGGCGCACAGTGCACAGAAGTCGCCAACTTTCTGCAGAGTCAATAGCTACAGACCTCCAAACTTTGTGTGGCCTTCAGATTAGCTCAAGAACAGTGTGTAGAGAGCTTCATGGAATGGGTTTCCATGGCCGAGCAGCTGCATCCAAGCCTTATTACATCACCAAGTGCAATGCAAAGCGTCGGATGCAGTGGAGTAAAGCACGCCGCCACTGGACTCTAGTGCAGTGGAGACGTGTTCTCTGGAGTGACCAATCTCGCTTCTCTGTCTGGCAATCAGATGGACAAGTCTGGGTTTGGCGGTTGCCAGGAGAACGGTACTTCCCTGACTGCATTGTGCCAAGTGTAAAGTTTGGTGGAGGGGGATTATGGTGTGGGGTTGTTTTTCAGGGGTTGGGCTTGGACAATTTCATGATCCCAACTTTGTGGGAACAGTTTGGGGATGACCCCTTCCTGTTCCAACATGACTGCGCACCAGTGCGCAAAGCAAGGTCCATAAAGACATGGATGAGCGAGTTTGGTGTGGAGGAACTTGACTGGCCTGCACAGAGTCCTGACCTCAACCCGATAGAACACCTTTGGGATGAATTAGAGCGGAGACTGCGAGCCAGGCCTTCTTGCCAACATCACTGCCTGACCTCACAAATGCACTTCTAGAAGAATGGTCAAAAATTCCCATAAACACACTCCTAAACCTTGTGGAAAGCCCTCACAGAAGAGTTGAAGCTGTTATAGCTGCAAAGGGTTGGCCAACTCCATATTAAACCCTACGGATTAAGAATGGGATGTCATTAAAGTTCATGTGCACGTAAAGGCAGGCGTCCCAAAACTTTTGGCAATATAGTGTACCTTTAAACTGGAGCTTTACAAACTCATCATTTACACTAGTGCAGCTGCAAACAATGAGCACTGTGATGTCTTTGGAGGAAGTAGGAGGAGACTAGAGCTTAAGAAGTGAAGCTTAAGAGAGTGATCAGGTGTCTAATTACATGACACACTCTCAACTCTATCTGTGACCAAAACGTGCCAGCATATAAAACACACACACACACACACACACACACACACACACACACACACACACACACAAACAAAAAAGCTTTCTAATCCCATTGTGTTTCTATTACCTTGCAGGAGTGCTTTTTTATGAAGTAGAACTAATCGTCATTCCAGTGCTGTTTCTCGTGGCTTTTCTTACCACACTGATCATTTTGTTTGTGCTCAAATGCTCCCATAAGCCATCACATCTTTATGGACACCACAAAAATGAAAAAGATGACACACAACACCATCATAACTCAAACAGGCACCGTAACAGCAACAGACGGCACCTGCAAGGCATTGATGGTAGCTACGGCATCTGACTTTGTTACACACCAAATACTCAAGTCGCTCTGTTGTGTTTATTTAAAGGTCTTCTGTTTCATGCATGATCACAATGTTTATTTATAAGCCTTCGATGATTGATCACTATCTTTATTTACAGGGCTTTCCCTTTAAGAATGATTACAACGTTTATTAATAGATTATCTCGCTCATTAATTATCAAAGTGTTTGTATAAAAGACTTTTACACAAGTCTTAATATACACCAAACTCTTTTAACAAGTTTTCCATGTCTTAATCTTTTGATTTACTTTGCAACAACAGCTCCGGCAGAGCTGAACCCAATGGAACATGAGGTTATTCCCATGACAGCCCAACCTCACCATGACATGCAGAATTCCAGGCCCGCAGTACCTCAGCACACCACTGTGAGGCATCTGGGCACCTTCCAGATGGTCTCTCCACTCCCCCTCACCTTCTCAGTGAAACAGGACAACTTCACATTGCACAGAGCTGTCACGGACAGCCAGCCAGTCATTTTACGAGTGCTTAAAGGTAAGGTTGGATCAGTGTTATTTTAATATCATTTATAAACTATTATAATATGTATTTTAATATTTTGAATTAGCTTGTATTTTATGTTTTCAGTTTTCATTTTAATTTTAGTTTAGGTTTTAGTCATTTTATTAGTTTTTATTAATATTTCTATTTAGCATTAATTTATTTTTATTTTAGTTTTAACAATTTTAGTACTTCAACTTAGTTGCCAAGACAACATTTCTATTTATTTTGAGTTTCATCTAATATATATTTTATTACAGTTTTATTTAAATTAACGAAGATGGTTTTAAAAGTTTTAGTTTCAGTTAATAATAACAGCACTATGTTGGATACATAATCTGATGGACAATAAAAACACATTCCCTGTCCTGTTATATTTTATTGAAAACACCCTTTTAAGAAGATTAAATAACCATTTGATTTTTAACATTGTAGGTATTAAGTTGTAAGTAAAATCATTTCCATTGCACATACATTGTATAAACAGAAAATGTCCAGCTATTTCTGTCTGATCTGATCTTTAATTTTTTTAACGTGTCTCAATCAGCTCCGTAATTCAGTAGTCAGGCCACTGATCAAGCTGTCAGCCATCTTAAGGACAGTCTCAACTGCAAAATGAAATGCACCATGAAAACCATGGAGCATCGATGCTCACTATTTTCCCTTAAGGGAAGTTTTGAAGCGCAAAACATAAATTATGCGAGCCAACTCACCACACATAATGACACGTCTAGATGTTTCGAAAAAAAAAACCCTCAAACATTATTTAATTTTATTTCAGCATAAACTTGACACTGAACACAATCTATCTAACATTTATAATTCATTTAAGACTGAAATGTTGCAGGTATATGTAACAAGTATTTATCATAATGTAATAGCATTAAAAAAATAATTGTTTAAAAAAAATTCTGTTCTGCTGTTGTTCATAAATAAATTGTAAATAGTGACGTTGTACAATGTCTTCATTGTCCTTGTCATGTCATCATCAGTGTCCCAATGTGTAGTGCCCGAATTCACGTACACGATATACTGATTTCAGACTGAACTAGGGAGCTGATTGAGACGCTTCTAAGACTAATTCTTCTTGAGACTAATGTGGTCAGATGATCTGGTATAAAACTAATTCATTTTAATATTTCCACATGAAGCATACGGTTACCTGAGGTTAAAACAATTTTCAGTGTATTTTATTACGAATCAGTGGTAGAATTCTGTCTCACTTGTTCTTAAAGTTCAGGGCTGACAACCAGAATTTTGCTGGTTTGATTCTCGCAAAGATGCTTGGATGAATGGATGGATAGACAGACAAGATAAATAGACAGATAGAGATAGATAGATAGATAGATAGATAGATAATTTGTGTATTGCAATACATAAACTGAACAATCTTACTTTCTACTCCAAATTTTCCCCATACAGAATCAGCCAATGCCAGAGAGCGCCAGTCTTTTTTGGGGTTTTCCCAATTCCTTTCAGAGTTGGGACCGCATCCATCACTGCCCAAAATACTGGGGGTGGAGACTGTGCATACACCCTTGATAGTGGTAGAACAGCTTGAACACGGAGATCTGCTGAGCTTCCTGTGGAGGTGCAGACAGGTACAGAGTAATGCTTAATTTTCAGTCTTGCATGAGAAAAAGATAAAACTAGTTTCCAGATTGCTAAATATATGCCATGAACTGGCTTAACAAGTTTAGGTTTCTTTCCTGTGTTGACATATTTCCTTTTGAAACAGGAATTTGGGTGTGAAAGGGGATTATCGCTGTTTTTAATTCAGATCACAGACATGAACTATGCGGTTGTTAAGTCTGACGTCACGCGGCAGCGCTTCCGGGTCCAAACGCTCTATCTCATACCACAAGAAAACAACAAATGGTGCTAATATACACACACGATGTGGTGTAATACTACAAAAAAATTATAATCATAACCTTTATCTCCATACCAAAATTCCAGATGGCCAGACAATGATTCATCTTTTCTAAATCGTTAAAACATTAATGTCTGTGACGCTGTGAGCACGGAGACTGTTGTGTAGACTGTAAGTATTTAAAATGTTTAACTTTTTAAAATGATTGATGTTTAATATGAATAAATAGCGCTCATAAATGGCCGTCGATGGCATTCTCAAGTGAAACGAGTCGAGGCTTGGACCCGGAAACGGTGTTCCTTACGCCACGACTTAACAAGCGGATAATACTGCTTTGATAATAAAAAAAAAACAAGTGTTATTGGGGGAGGAATATTCTTATCCTAGAGTGAATTTTATTGGACAAAAATGCAAGATGAGTTCTGTTTTTCCTAGAAAAGAAAGAACAATGTTTTAATTTCATTTCTTATTTATTTATTTATTTATTTATTTTTTTAAATAAATAATGTTTTTTAAATGCTTTTGTATTTATAATATTTTAAATTATTTAATGGTTTATATATATATATATATATATATATATACACACACACACAGGTGCTGGTCATATAATTAGAATATCATCAAAAAGTTGATTTATTTCACTAATTCCATTCAAAAAGTGAAACTTGTATATTATATTCATTCATTACACACAGACTGATATATTTCAAATGTTTATTTCTTTTAATTTTGATGATTATAACTGACAACTAAGGAAAATCCCAAATTCAGTATCTCAGAAAATTAGAATATTGTGAAAAGGTTGAATATTGAAGACACCTGGTGCCACACTCTAATCAGCTAATTAACTCAAAACACCTGCAAAGGCCTTTAAATGGTCTCTCAGTCTAGTTCTGTAGGCTACACAATCATGGGGAAGACTGCTGACTTGACAGTTGTCCAAAAGATGACCATTGACACCTTGCACAAGGAGGGCAAGACACAAAAGGTCATTGCAAAAGAGGCTGGCTGTTCACAGAGCTCTGTGTCCAAACGCATTAACAGAGAGGCGAAGGGAAGGAAAAGATGTGGTAGAAAAAAGTGTACAAGCAATAGGGATAACCGCACCCTGGAGAGGATTGTGAAACAAAACCCATTCAAAAATGTGGGGGAGACTCACAAAGAGTGGACTGCAGCTGGAGTCAGTGCTTCAAGAACCACTACGCACAGACGTATGCAAGACATGGGTTTCAGCTGTCGCATTCCTTGTGTCAAGCCACTCTTGAACAACAGACAGCGTCAGAAGCGTCTCTCGCCTGGGCTAAAGACAAAAAGGACTGGACTGCTGCTGAGTGGTCCAAAGTTATGTTCTCTGATGAAAGTAAATTTTGCATTTCTTTTGGAAATCAGGGTCCCAGAGTCTGGAGGAAGAGAGGAAAGGCACACAATCCACGTTGCTTGAGGTCCAGTGTAAAGTTTCCACAGTCAGTGATGGTTTGGGGTGCCATGTCATCTGCTGGTGTTGGTCCACTGTGGTTTCTGAGGTCCAAGGTCAACGCAGCCGTATACCAGGAAGTTTTAGAGCACTTCATGCTTCCTGCTGCTGACCAACTTTATGGAGATGCAGATTTCATTTTCCAACAGGACTTGGCACCTGCACACAGTGCCAAAGCTACCAGTACCTGGTTTAAGGACCATGGTATCCCTGTTCTTAATTGGCAAGCAAACTCGCCTGACCTTAACCCCATAGAAAATCTATGGGGTATTGTGAAAAGGAAGATGCGATATGCCAGACCCAACAATGCAGAAGAGCTGAAGGCCACTATCAGAGCAACCTTGGCTCTTATAACACCTGAGCAGTGCCACAGACTGATCGACTCCATGCCACGCCGCATTGCTGCAGTAATTCAGGCAAAAGGAGCCCCAACTAAGTATTGAGTGCTGTACATGCTCATACTTTTCATGTTCATACTTTTCAGTTGGCCAAGATTTCTAAAAATCCTTTCTTTGTATTGGTCTTAAGTAATATTCTAATTTTCTGAGATACTGAATTTGGGATTTTCCTTAGTTGTCAGTTATAATCATCAAAATTAAAAGAAATAAATATTTGAAATATATCAGTCTGTGTGTAATGAATGAATATAATATACAAGTTTCACTTTTTTAATGGAATTAGTGAAATAAATCAACTTTTTGATGATATTCAATATTACTGTTTTTACTGTATTTTTAATCAAATAAATGCAGCCTTGGTGAGCAGAAGAGACTTCTTTCAAAAATACTTTTAAAAAATTATACCAATCCTAAAACTATACATTTTAGGAGTACACTAGCATATAAATGACCTCAAAGCTAACAGACCTGAACTAAAAGCCACAAAACTGCCATTTTGATAGATAAACATGAAATGTCTTGCAATTACTGTAAAATATTGACATTAAACTCTCTGAATGAATTGATCAGTTATTTGAACTAGAGGTCACCTGCGAATGAATGAAATAGAGGTTGTGTCATTACTAATGATCTCATTTTTTAATGGATTGATTAAAAGTCAAACTACAAGTTTAAACCTCAGCTTTGTTTTGACTGACTGTAAATCTCTTTCACAGGACCACACAGGTCAGGCACCACCGTGTGACATGACTGAAAAACGAATCTTTACCATGGGCGCTCAGATTGGATCTGCTCTGGTTAGATAACAAATTTGCTTGCAAGATTTATACAATCATATTGACAAGTCAGTTCCATCCTGAAAGCCTGTCAATGTATGAAAGTATATATGAATGGAGAGTTTTTATGAGCCACCCAGGCATAGTTTCAGCACATACTGACAACTTCATCAATCATAACGAGCCTTTTACTTTGTTTGACTCTGGCATGCATTAATCATGGCCAGTCACGAGCACTTAACCGGAGCATTTTAATTTTACAACGTACAATAAATATATTGTCATACCCAAGACCACATGTTCTTGTCCTGACACAACCGGTCTTGATGTTCCAGGAGTATCTGCATAGTAAGAACTGCATCCATGGCAATGTCAGGGCTCGAAGTGTCCTGGTTGGTCGGGACCTGTCAGTCAAACTGTGGGGTTTGGGCCCAGCATACCACAGGCAAATGAATGCAGGCTCTATAAGAGATGTGGAAGATATAGAAATGAGAAAGTGGCAAGCACCAGAGGTGTTGGGACGGCAACCTCTCCAGCAAAGTAGCGACATGTGAGTTTACTTTCAGTCAGTGTTTTTTAACCTTTGATCTTTACATTGTATTCATTTTTCATTAATCCTCCATAGATGGTCCTTTGGCATTTTGCTCTATGAGATGGTGACATTAGGTGAGTGTGTCTGTCATTCAATATTGCATTGTTGTATTTGGGCTCCACTTCTATGGAAAAAAATAACCAATTTGTTAAGTTGTCTAAAGCTTTTTACCTCGTTGTTTCTAATCTCAGGAGAGCCCCCCTTTCCCAACATCATGGCCAGTGAACTTCTGCAGCATCTACAGCGAGAGAACACAATAACGAGACCCCCCAACTGCTCCAATACACTGTATGTCACTTTACCCACACATAAACAAATTTTATCTAAAAAAAAAAAAAAACTCAAGTTTATCAGATTTCTAGAGTTTCAGAAGAAATCTCGACAATGTCTTAAGATCTCAGATCCCAAAGTCTGATATCAAAAGTCAAAGATCTCACTACGAACTTAAACATTTCTCCACATCAATTTTGTTGCTTCATATATATATATATATATATATATATATATATATACACACACACACACCCATTTCTTCTAAGACATTTCAGGACAAAACATCTAAAACAAACAAATAAATAAAAACATAACTGAGATCTCTGTTAAAGGGATAGTTCAACCAAAAATGAAATTCTGTCATCGCAACCCTCAAGTTGTTTCAAACCTGTATGAATTTCTTTCTTCTGCCGAACACAAAAGAAGACATTTTGAAGAATATGTAACCAAACAGTTGATGGGCCCCATTATGGAAGCTTATTTCTGCCAAGGAATAAAACTCGTTAAAAGATAATTGAGACTTTTTATATCACAATTCTGAATTTTTTCTCTCTCAATCGCAAGTTAACATCTCGCAATTCTAACTCTTTTATGATAAGTGTGAGATATAAACTCACAATTGCAAGATATAAACTGGCAATTCTGACTTTTTTTCTCAAAATTGTGAGTTTATACCTCGCAATTCTGACTTCTTTTCTAAGAATTGTTAGATATAAAGTCGCAATTGCGAGTTATAAAGTCCAATTCTGAGGGGGGGGAAAAGACTGACTTTTTTCTCAGATTTGCAAGTTCATATTTCGCAATTCTGACTTTATAACTCGCAACTGCCAATTTATATATTTCAATCTGAATTGTAAGATAATAGGTCACAATTAATAATTTTTTAAAAAAAAATTTATTCAGTGGAAGAAACAAGCTTCCACACCTCATTGACTCATAAGTCCTCATAAGTCAATGGGGCCTATCAACTATTTGGTTACATACATTCTTCAAAATACCTTACTTTGTGTTCAGCAGAAGAAAGAAATTCATTCATGTTTGGAACAACATGGGTGAGTAAATGATGACAGAATTTTCATTTTTGGGTGAAATATCCCTTTAAGTCTCCCAAGAGGGACTCGCTATACAAAAAAACAAGAAATCTCTGAGCAATATTTTCTCTATTAAAGGACAAAAATGTCATCAGAAACTGTCTAAACTGTTAACTTATTAGTCAACAATGAATCTATTTTATTCTGATGGCCACTGTAATATGAACATACAAAGTAACATTTGTTCTCTAGATATTCTATTATCGAGTCCTGCTGCCGGTGGAAACCAAAGAAGCGAGTCCTATTGGCTGAGCTGATCAGAAAGCTCCAATCAGGAGAGAGAAGCGCCAATGATCAGGCAGTGCTGCGAGTGTCTGAGCCGCTGGACATGGAGAAATACATGCGTGAAGCGGGCTATGGAGAGTCGTTCAACTATGCTGTCCTCTAATGTTCCTTTTATATATATATATCACTCAAAAGTGACACAACTGTCAAATTTAAAGAGGACCATCATCTCATCAATCCTGTGTTATTATTAAGGACGTCACATTGGATAAAGGCTAAAAGCTTAATTGTAACGCAAATGAGAAGGGGTGTAATGTAGAATATGCACAACAGCGGATGAATGTGTCACACACATATAGCCTATGCATAAATATGCAGCTACATAGAGAAAAGCTCCAATGTAAAATCTGTTAGCAGAATGCTTCCTTTGGTCCACGCACCAACAAAACAATTGTGTTTAGTAATTATACTGATATTGTGATTTAATTTATCATATTTATTTGGGATTGACTTTATATCGTACCTCTATGTCTATCGGTACTCATCTAATTCAAATAATAAGACTTAAATTTGTATTATTGGTATATTTATTGGTTACTGGAGTTTATTGCATTGTAATGATGTTATGTATTTAAAATACACTATTTATTAATGTTCTTTTTTAAGTTTTGTCATCTTTTGTGCACACACACAAAAAAAAGGTCACCTGTTTAAAAATACTGTCAAATATTTGGCTTTTTACTTACTTGAACATCTTGAAGCCTGCGGTGCTGGTCCGTGAGGGAGACTGCAGAGGTTATATACTGTAATAATCCTTCAATAATTTGGATTTTACCTGTATTTTGTCCAGATATGAAAGTTTCTCTTACCTGTCGTTAACCAGAAGCATTAGAATGATCTGATTGGCTTCAAATGTCACCTTTGATTATGATTGGTTATTTACACGGAAGGATGCAAATGACGTTGCCTCATTTGAATATCCAAACTGATTGGTCAGTTTAGTAATATGGAGAGAGACCTATGACAATCCGTCTAGTGATTAAAAAAAAGTTTCCTTGCTAACCTGATTTGAAAGAAAGAAATGTAAGTGCTGATTATGTGCATTATGCACACTAAGTAAAACAAAAGTTAACTTTTGGCTTTAGTTATCTTGTATCTTATGTGATGACAATGGAAAAAAATACTATACTCCAAAATATCACAAACGTTACCTGATGTATCCTGTTAGCCGCATTTAGGAAACAGGCGAACGTGAAATAATTTAGACTATTTATTCACAAAATAATACAACTGTACACAGTACCACTCATGATTTTGATACACATCCAGGAAAAGCCACCATAAAATATTCAAATAGTCAAAACATCAACACTTCTGTTTAGCAGACACTCTATTTTGACCAGTTACATTAATTACACCACTCAACACAGAAACATTAACTTAGGTATTTACAGTGTGATGCTCTTGTAACTCTGTACAGTACGCAAGAACTATGTGTTGTGTACATTATGCACAGTAAAGGTACAGTATGTGAAAGGCATTAGCAGTTAATAAGATGGTTGTATTAGTGTTAGAAGAAGGCTAGCTCAATGTAAAGCTGCTCTGGACCGCTGGAATACAACCACAGTGCACTACTGCCAGAGGAATGTTGTCTTTCTTGGACTTTTTTTTTTTTTTAGAGTTTCTCTCAGTGCAACACATACATGATCACAAGACACGGGAATGGGAAAAAGCAGTTCTTCATATTACCCTGGCCAATAAAGGTGCTTATTAATAAATACTTTCACATTGAATATCTAGACAAAAATAGCAACACCTAAGCGATGGCAGCATAAAGCATCTATCAATTTGACATGATAGAAATTACTGATAAAGATTCTCTAATATAAGTAAAAAATAAATGTATAAATAAATAAATACTGTATGCGTTCTCTTTGAAAGGGACTCAAACAAAGTGTTGGAAAGTGCAGAACTACAGTCATTACAAACACATTTATTTAAATGAAGTGAGACTACTCTCACTACTCTGTCAAACCTCAAAGTGAGTCAGTGCAGCACATATGTAACGCTGGTGCACTAAAACACGGGAAATTCAATAGCTTGATTAACGGTCATAATCTAGCAAATTTCCTCCCTGATCACATCATTTGCTAAAAATCTTTATCATGGATATCCGAAATGTCTGGTTATTCAGTATATGTAGTACAATTCATTGAACACTGGTCGGTGCATTTGCTTCCTCTACAATGCAACCTTTATTGTGATTTTAGATGAATGAGTGACATTTATCTTAAGAGTTTGTTTCTTTAAATGTATTATTTTTAGCAGTAAACTAGCGATTTTATTCTTGGCATAAGTTTTATTAGCTACGCACTTCCTATAAATATATATATTTTTAATTAATCTTCTAATTAAATAGATGTTTTAAGTATTTTGGATAAATGGTAGTAGTGATCTGAAGTAATGAAAACCTATATCTGTATATATATTAAATGTTACAAAATGAACATCGTCAGTGCAAAAACCTTGAGATTGTATTTCTCATTCCATGGGAAAAACAAAAACTGAGGTTTGACAGTTAAAAATGGTGAGTGAATTATGTAAAAATTCCCTTTTTCTGTTTGATTTGATATAGGAAACTGTGCCCTATTTGATCATTCACATTAAAACTGCACTAAAAAAACTCACAAACAGGAATAAATGAGCAATAAAAGGATAAACCCTTAAAATGAATCAATATTGCACCAAACCATCAAGTGTCAAACTACACAATAAAATCTCATGTACTGTGAGCTCCTTTCAAAATATAGCTAGGTGATCTGTGACTTTCCATTGTGGTTCCCTTCTTTATCGGTTTACCCTAAATCTCTTTTCAGTAAATAATCTCCAGTATTATTTTCTATCTTTAGTGATATATGTCATGGCTTTAATCATGTTAAGCTATATAGTTACACATTTTTTTAGATGTTGGAATTAGATTTCTCCTCTTTACTAGAATCTACCAGTGGCTGGGTAACTGAGCTAGGTTTCTCTTCCACCTTTGCGGCATTTACCGCAGTTTGCTCAGATGAGCTGGGCCCCTGTTCGGAGGAAGATTTGGAAGCTTCCACCAACGGGACTTTTTCTTTGACTGGAGAGGTGGGAAGTGCGCCTCTGCCTGGCTCCTCCACAGAGGTGGCAGCCGGAGGCAGAGACCCACCAAAACCACGGGCGATCTCATCGAAAGTTCGCCCTTTGGTCTCTGGAACTTTGAAGTACGTAAATATGAAGAAGAAGATGAGGAAGATCATGAATATAATGAAGACATATGGCCCGCACAGCTCCTGCAATACACAAGCAATAAGAAAAACTTAATTCTGATATTGCGCACACATTTAATAACCCAGTAGCCATGAGATAAAAATGTATTATGCTAGGAAAATTATTTAAAAACTTGATTTTAATAGGTTGGATTAAGGTTATTTCAAATTTAAGTTCATAGATGAGGGATTTAAAAAGTAACAGCAACTGATTTTAAAAGTCTATCTAAATTAAACTCACCTCCAATTTAGGGAAGCTGATTCCCACAAGGAAGTTGGCTGTCCAGTTGGAGCATCCTGCAACGGCCATGGCAGCAGGACGTGGCCCCTGGGAGAACAGTTCAGCCACTATGAACCAGGGAATGGGTCCAGGGCCCATCTCGAACATGGCCACAAAACCAAAGACTGCAGCAATGCTGAGGTAGTGCAGAGACTCAATGTCCTTCTGCTCAGGGACAAAGGTAAGAAAACATAGGTACGACATTAACATTCCCATGATGGCCAGATATTAACAGGGCCTGTTTTGAATCTTTACAGACAGAAGGACCCACCAATAAGAGAGCGATGGTCATGGCCAAGGCGCTGATGGCCATCCCACCCAATCCAATAAGGTGCAAAGTTCTCCGTCCCGCTCGCTCCACCAAGAAGAGCTTGTAGAAAAGGATAAAATGGAAGTATTCTCTCAAACACATCACAGTTACAGTACACATAGATTTCTCCTAAAGTTCAATGATTAAATACTTACAGACACTACAGTAAAGACAGTGTTAACTACTCCAGCTCCGATGGTGGCGTAAATGGGCTGAGTCACTCCGGCTGACTCAAAAATACCAGTTGAGTAATAAAATACCTTGGAGAAACAGGAAGAAAAGGCAAAATGGTTAACTAAGGAACGCAAGTGACAGTAAAATGAGAACACAGGCGCATATTAAACACATTTGGCAGTCCAGTCAAATAACGAGTTAATAATCATGGTTGATATTAGAGATCACTTGTCACACCTGAAATATAATGTCAATTCCAGCACATTGCATTTTTGGATATTGCAGAGTGCTTTGTTTACAAGTGTAGTAGAACATTCAAATATTTATGAACAATATACACATACTATACACTGTTTTACATTCAAAATAGTAGGTAGTATGCAAATGCATGTAAGTAATGTATGTCACTCACAGCATTGATGCCAGAGAGCTGCTGGGACAGCTGCAGCATGACAGCGATGAGCAGAGGCTGGCGGTAAGCGGCAATGCGGAAGAGCTCTGGGATGGTCACCTTCTTCTCCATGGCCATCTTTGCACTCTCCTCCTTCATCTCCTGCATATCCTTCCCAACATCCTCATAACCACGGAGGCGCACCAGTGCTGGGGGACAAAATAATGGAGATTTTGTGACTTACGATAGAAAACTAATCTTTTTATTTAATATATTTTAAATATATGTAATTTATTTCTGTGAAGGTAAAGCTGAATTTTCAGCAGTCATTACTCCAGTTTTCAGTGTCACATGATCTTTTAGAAAACATTATAATTTGATGCTCAAGAAACATTTCTTATTATCAGTTTTAAGATAATGGGAACTATACTATATGAGTAATTTAACCCTCCACTGCCAAAAAACAAACAAACATGGAAATGTTCTGATTTATATGAATTTTGTAATAGTCTGCTTCTTAGATGTTAAACACATTTGTGCAACGTTTGTGCAACATTAGTGTTATTTCTGCGACACCTGCATAACCAAATTTTACTATAGTTATGCTACAGCAGCTGGCATCTATTAGTCATTCATGTGCACAATTATCTGGTGTAAAATGAATCATGTGGTAAATGTGACTGTAACTGAGGGTTTTTTTCATCCTGTTCCAGTCAGCAATAAACTGTATATGTTATTTAATAAAGGGCTTCTGTTTTTAACAGATGTTTTAGCTCATTTTGTCATCAGCAAAGGCTTAATTAGAGTTAAGTGGAAACATGAGGTTAAGTGCATTTGGCACAATATTACGGCCACAGAAATGAACGTCGTTCACTAAATAAAAAAAATAGTTTAGGCTCTATCAGTCACTTCCACCCAGAAACACCTTTTTTGCTGAGATGTTCATTGACAGTACAGTATAGGACTCCAGAAAAACACTTGACAGCAGTAGCACCGGTGCCACTAAGTTTTACAGATGGTGGCACCAGCACCTGATTTGGTAGCGCTTCTAAATATAAGTTCAAAAGTATGAAAAAATGTATGAAAAAAATGTATGAAAAAAATATGCTAATAAGCCAATAAGTGGTTGTAGTAGCCATATTTATATTCTTGTGCACTAGCAGAAATATGAACCTGAAGAGATTAAGTTTGGTTTATTTATTCTGTATTTCAAAACATTATGATTTAAATATATAAGAAATTTTATGTTTACTGTTTAATACTTGGACTAACCTGTTCATGTCAATTTAATTGCTCCTCCTTGACGTGTCACTACGGCACGAAAGTGCAGGTGTTAATAGTCAATTAGAATTGTTTGACAGAGACAGGTTAGAGGATGGAGAGCAACAGTTTCTTCAATCGCATGCAATGGTATCGCATTTCACACTGGAATTTCGCATTCTTAGAAGTTTAATTTTGTATTTTTGTTTGGAAAGTAAACCGGAGATTGTGATTAATAAACCACAGTTTTTTTTGTTGTTACAACTGCACCTCTGTGCGATCTTTATGGAAATGTGTATCGGGAGAGACTTCTCCGCTAACCTCAAGGGGCTAAAGAAAGTTATTAAAGAAGATTAGCCTTCACAGTGGTCCTCTGCCACCATCTACTGGTTATAGTGGTAATTTCATTGTCAATGTCTTTTTTATTTTTAAATAAAATTTAAAAGTTAGTTTTCCTATATCTTGAAAACTTTTAGTTTTACAAATAGGGACAGTCTTTGAAGGATGAACAAATAATGTTGTTGGTCATCACATTAAAAATAACTTTTAAATTGGATAATATTTCATGCTTTGAAGTGCTGGAACAAGTTGTGTGAAGAATTTCATGCTCAAAAGGTTGTACAAACCCTGAAATGAATCATGTAAAAACTATTTCTGCCACAATACCATGGTTACAGTTAGCATTAATACATTAAATCCATGGTTAAGTTGGTGATTTTTGGACTGAAAATCCTTCTATAACTATTCACGGTACAATGTCTCTCCTGGTTTCCATGTCAGCGCTGTTTGATCTGATATCTGTGGTTTATAACAGAATTCTGTGCCAAATTTGAATGCTTCTCACTAGCTCTCGCAGCAATGTTATTAATACTACGGTGAATTTAAAACGCTTTCTCACTGAATATCCCAGCACTGTGTAGTAACATTGTCACATGATCAAGATCGTCCCGCGAGTAAACCTGTTCTGAGCTTGCTGTCTATTATTGGTACGAGCTGATAAATGGTCCGCAGTTCAAAGGAGTAGTGCGGTTTCATTCAGCCTTTGTTTTATGTTTCTTATATGCAACTTAAATGGGAGCTCTTATGAGTTGACCAACGTGGTGGTGGCACCAGCGCAACCTCTAACAAAATTTAGCCGCACTGGCAGGAAAAAAGTTTGCAACATGTTTGAAGCCATGCAGTAAAATCGCACAAAAGTGGGACTGTTCTATTCACCTAAATTGTTCAATGAAGTATGGCTGTAGCTTAATGGAGATAAAGATAATTTGTGATCTCTCTCATACCTTTGCGGGCCTTTTCTTCCTCATTGAGGTTAATGAGCAGGTAGCGAGGGCTCTCTGGACAGAATGGCAGCAGTATACACTGCAGGATGGCTGGTAGCACGGTTAGAGACAGAAGTACAGGCCAAAGCTTTTGTGAACCCAGCAGACTCTCCAGACCAAATATCTAGATGAAAAGGACAGAAGTAACACAATGCAAGTGCATTACTAATTTGAGGGGATATTTCTCCAAGGCTTTGTTGTGGCACAGACATATAATGAGGCCACAGTACTCTTAAAATGATTTACACTCTATTTATAAACCATCTAGTCAAGACACACAAAAAAAAAAAAAAAAAAAAAAAAAAAAATTCCAGTCTCTTACTAATATGTAATTTAGCAACAAATTAAATTGCTGTGACATAGAATGCTTTACCTGTGCAACTAAGATGCCCAGCACAACACCAAGCTGGTGCAGGGTCCCAAAGGCTCCACGGAGGGGAGTGGGCGACACTTCCCCAATATACATTGGAGTGAGACCAGTAAAGAGGCCACAGAACAGCCCAATAATCAGCCGACCAGCAATGACCATCTCATAGGAGTAGCAGAGAGTACACAGTCCCATGAGACTCCCACCAATCAGAGCCAAGATATTCACTAGGAACATTGACTTACGTCTGTAGAAAGAAAAACAGACAGACAGGGATTGAGTTCAATTGAATTTGAAACACTAATTCAGCAACAAACAGAGGAAATGCAAAAAATGACAGCAAGAAAGAGAGGAACACAGTGTTAAGACTAACTTGCACCCTTTGTTGTTTTAGTCATAACTTCTGTCTTAGTTCAAAATTTTGTCTTAAATCTCATATTCATTCATTATATTCCATTTTGCTCTGACTAAAATTACATACTTTTAGTTAACAATAATGTACTAAATGACAGAATAAAACTGTAACAGACTAAACTCTAATGAAATATTCAAACATAACATATATTTCAGTCAGGACCACTCGGTTTGATTAAGATTATTGTAGAGGCTCTGAACATTATTTGGTGGCAGGCGTCGCTCTGTAGGGTTCAGCTTCTGAGCTGTCCACAAGCAAACCTCGCTGAGGTCTTTTGTTTCGAATCAGTGGTTCGGAGCATGAATCAAACTGCCAAAGTCAAGGTAAGGTCACACTGCACTTTTCGTTCCATTGACTTCCATTCATAGGCATGCGAATGCGACAGACCGGAAACGCAAGCTCGTGCGACAAGTTTCGCATTTTGAAACTCATCACGTGAAGACGTGCGACCAGTAGAAGATTGGCATGACCTCTTGGCTGAATTAAAAGAATGTTATATTTGCAGTAAGTCAAGTAGGTTGTATATTTTTACATTTTGAATGTATTACTATATGTTATATATTGAATTCATGTTAATAAAAAAAAGGCGCTGTACGTCATATCTCGACCGTTGCAGCATCCGATATTTTGTTTTTTTGGCGCACAAAAAGTATTCTCGTCGCTTCATAACATTAGGGTTGAACCACTGTAGTCACATGAACTGTTTTAAATATGTTTTTACTACCTTTCTAGGCATTGATAGTGTAAATTAGCTTGCTGTCAATGCAGGCCTCACTGAACCATCAGATTTTATCAAAAATATCTTAATTTGTGTTCCGAAGATGAACGAAGGTTTTACGGGTGTGGAACGACATGAGGGTGAGTAATAAATGACAGAATTTTCATTTTTGGGTGAACTAACCGTTTAATGCATGTTTGTGCAACAGACTAAACCGCATGTCTGTGAGAACTAAAGCTGGCTTAATGCATGTCTATGCGACAGAGTAAAGCAAGTGAGTATAAGGATGAACTTAAACCTTGTTTAATTGGTAGATGGAGGAGTTACGGATCAGCTGAATGGCAGCTGATAGCTGGCTGTCACGCCATTGTCTGCCTGAACTACGATTGAGCTTCATTCAGTCACTCAAACTACATACACACACACAGTAGTGACCAAAAGTGATGCCCGACATAGGAAAATTGGCTTCTTCGCAGCATATAATTCAATAAATCACTATGTGGCAGGTATTAGCTATATTATTAGATGTTATTTTGTGGGTTTTAGTGAAAATGGCCAGATGGAAGGAGCTGTCCTCTGCAACCGAGGAGGATATTGTTGAAATGGCTGAATCTGGTCAGTTGGTTTTAGATATTGCTGATGTGCAGGATGTGAATGGTCACAATGCCCACAGAATTATTTAAAAGCACAGTGAGACCATTACTATGCAGAATATAAAGTGCTCTGGCTGGTGAAGGAAGACTAGTCAGAATTTTGACAGGAGGATTAAAAATCACCTGAATGTGGGACCGATTTAAAACAGCTTCTATACTGTAACTGTAAGTCAACGGCTATAAGAGGCTGGATTTAGAGGTTGTGTACCAGTGAAGAAACCATTTATTAGTTATCTACTGCAAAAATACACCTTTTTTTGTTTTTTGTTTGCCAAAGAATATAAAGACTGGAATGTGGAAGATTGGAGCCATGTTCTGTGGTCCGACAAGTCAAAACTGAACAAACTAGCATTGGATTGTGTCAGGTATATACACTATATTGCCAAAAGTATTGGGACACGCCTCCAAATCATTGAATTCAGGTGTTCCAATCACTTCCATGGCCACAGGTGTATAAAATCAAGCACCTAGGCATACAGACTGCTTCTACAAACATTTGTGAAAGAATGGGTCGCTCTCAGGAGCTCAGTGAATTCAAGCATGGTACCGTAATAGTTTGCCACCTGTGCAATAAGTCCATTTGTGAAATTTCCTCACTACTAAATACTCCACGGTCAACTGTTAGTGGTATCATAACAAAGTGGAAGCAATTGGGAACAACAGCAACTCAGCCGCGAAGTGGTAGGCCACGTAAAATCACAGAGCGGGGTCAGCGCATGCTGAGGCGCACAGTGCACAGAAGTCGCCAACTTTCTGCAGAGTCAACAGCTACAGACCTCTTCTGTGGCCTTCAGATTAGCTCAAGAACAGTGCTTAGAGAGCTTAATGGAATGGGTTTCCATGGCCGAGCAGCTGCATCCAAGCCTTACATCACCAAGTGCAATGTAAAGCGTCGGATGCAGTGGTGTAAAGCACGCCGCCACTGGACTCTAGAGCAGTGGAGACGTGTTCTCTGGAGTGATGAATCACACTTCTCTGTCTGGCAATCTGATGGACGAGTCTGGGTTTAGCGGTTGCCA
This sequence comes from Ctenopharyngodon idella, assembly GCF_019924925.1. Taxonomy (NCBI): domain Eukaryota; kingdom Metazoa; phylum Chordata; class Actinopteri; order Cypriniformes; family Xenocyprididae; genus Ctenopharyngodon; species Ctenopharyngodon idella. The sequence goes on along the minus strand of NC_067238.1, from coordinate 11,567,271 downwards.
GGAGAATGGTACTTGTTCGACTGCATTGTGCCAAGTGTAAAGTTTGGTGGAGGGGGGATTATGGTGTGGGGTTGTTTTTCAGGGTTTGGGCTTGGCCCCTTAGTTCCAGTGAAAGGAACTCTTAATGCTTCAGCATACCAAAACATTTTGAACAATTTCATGCTCCCAACTTTGTGGGAACAGTTTGGGGATGACCCCTTCCTGTTCCAACATGACTGTGCACCAGTGCACAAAGCAAGGTCCATAAAGACATGGATGAGCAAGTTTGGTGTGGAGGAACTTGACTGGCCTGCACAGAGTCCTGACCTCAACCCGATAGAACACCTTTGGGATGAATTACAGTGGAGACTGAGTCAGGCCTTCTCGCTAACATCACTGCCTGACCTCACAAATGCGCTTCTAGAAGAATGGTCAAAAATTCCCATAAACACACTTCTAAACCTTGTGGAAATCCTTCCCAGAAGAGTTGAGGCTGTTATAGCTGCAAAGGGTGGGCCAACTTCACATTAAACCCTACAGATTAAGAATGGGATGTCATTAAAGTTCATGTGCACATAAAGGCAGGCATCCCAAAACTTTTGGCAATATAGTGTAAGTTCATAGGAGATGACTGGAGTGTTTGAACACCAAATGCATGTGTGGCACCATTAAGCACGGCAGGGGAATCAAAATGGTTTTGAGGATGCATGTCTGCATCAGGTGTTGTGCAAGTATATACAGTATCTCTCAGAAGTGAGTACACCCCTCACATTTTTTTAATATTTTATTATATCTTTTCATGTGACAACACTGAAGAAATGACACTTTGCTACAATGTAAAGTAGTGAGTGTACAGCTTGTATAACAGTGTAAATTTGCTGTCCCCCAAAATAACTCAACACACAGCCATTAATGTCTAAACCACTGGCCACAAATGTGAGTATACCCCTAAGTGAAAATGTCCAAATTGGGCCCAAAGTGTCAATATTTTGTGTGGCCACCATTATTTTCCAGCACTGCCTTAACCCTCTTGGGCATTGAGTTCACCAGAGCTTCACAGGTTGCCACTGGAGTCCTTTTCCACTCCTCCATGACGACATCACGGAGCTGGTGGATGTTAGAGACCTTGCGCTCCTCCACCTTCCGTTTGAGGATGCCCCACGGATGCTCAATAAGGTTTAGGTACCCTCAGCTTAGGTACCCTCAATAGGGTTTAGGCATTCATGCAGCCCCAGACCATGACACTCCCACCACCATGCTTGACTGTAGGCAAGACACACTTGTCTTTGTACTCCTCACCTGGTTGCCGCCACACACGCTTGACACCATCTGAACCAAATAAGTTTATCTTGGTCTCATCAGACCACAGGACATGGTTCCAGTAATCCATGTCCTTAGTCTGCTTGTCTTCAGCAAACTGTTTGCGGGCTTTCTTGTGCCTCATCTTTAGAAGAGGCTTCCTTCTGGGACGACAGCCATGCAGACCAATTTGATGCAGTGTGCGGTGTATGGTCTGAGCACTGACAGGCTGATCCCCCACTCTTTCAACCTCTGCAGCAATGCTGGCAGCACTCATATTTCCCAAACACAACCTCTGGATATGACGCTGAGCACTCAACTTCTTTGGTCAACCATGGCGAGGCCTGTTCTGAGTGGAACCTGTCCTGTTAAACCACTGTATGGTCTTGGCCACCGTGCTGCAGCTCAGTTTCAGGGTCTTGGCAAACTTCTTATAGCCTACACCATCTTTATGTAGAGCAACAATTCTTTTTTTCAGATCCTCAGAGAGTTCTTTGCCATGAGGTGCCATGTTGAACTTCCAGTGACCAGTATGAGAAAGTGAGAGCGGTAACACCAAATTTAACACACCTGCTCCCCATTCACAATTGAGACCTTGTAACACTAACGAGTCACATGACACCGGGGAGAGAAAATGGCTAATTGGGCCCAATTTGGACATTTTTACTTAGGGGTGTACTCACTTTTGTGGCCAGCAGTTTAGACATTAATGGCTGTGTTTAGACATTAATGGACAGCAAATTTACACTGTTATACAAGCTGTACACTCACTACTTTACATTGTAGCACAATGTCATTTCTTCAGTGTTGTCACATGAAAAGATATAATAAAATATTTACAAATATGTGAGGGGTGTACTCACTTCTGTGAGATACTGTAACTGTCCTTGTGAACTCCTGTAATAATAACATAAGTAATAATAATTATTACATTAACTATAGTAAAATATATTATTTTAATTAACAATATTTATTTGAAATATTTCTTAAAACCCCAAACTTTTGAACGTATGAACTTTGAACAAACATTTGTATTGCTTATTATACTCAATAAGTATTAGTTACTATTTATTGTGTTGTGAATTCCTGTTATTAAAATACAATGCATATTTTTCATCCCAGTTGTCACTGACAAAAACAAACAAGAGGAAAAACCAGGGAGGGTGACAGAGGAGGCCACAGAAAGAAGGCAGAAAAAGAACAATGGCCACTGAGCACACATGAATGCTCGCTTTGAATGTGGTTGTTCAGGAAGACAGAGGTCAATTCTTCTGCTCTGAGTGCCCTCAAAACTTTACACTGTTTTTATTATTTATGAAGCATTTACTGTCTAGTTAAAGCACTATTGTGAGTAACTCTGACTAGGGGTGTAACAATACATCGATATAGATCGATACATCGATCTGATGTGTAACGATACGATGCATCGATGTAACGCGTAAAAAATCGATACCTGTGGGTTATTTATAGAGGCACCTTCGTTTTAACACTCTCCACATTTTCACACAACGACAGTCTATGCATTATCGCCAACGCGTGCATTCTGGTTTAAACTACCTTTCAGAACTTGTGAAAGACGCTCGGGACAGTAGATGGAAGTGTCACTGTCCCGATCGAGCCAGTGCTGAATCTTCACGAAAGTTTATAATTTGCTTGTGTTTAAAGCCTTGCAAAAAGCAGCGTGCACACATCTCAAACAGTGTCTGTTAGTTAGATCACAACACTGGAGAATAGAGCGCTATGAATCGTTCTTCACACACACACACAGTAAGTGAAATGAAATGTTAAAAGAAAATGCTCAATAAACTGCTGCGTAGGAGCGCTGCGCACTGTGACTCTGTATTGTTTCAAGCGCATCATTCTGCACACGGGTTGCGCATAAGTGCTTTTTGCCGCTGTGTATGAGCCTTTATAATACTTTTGCACAATGAAAGAATATTAATAGCCTGTCTTGTTCTGTCCTACCTATATGTTGTTGCTTCATTACAAAGCTGCGCTATACATTTAAAAGAAATGTCTTTTAATTTTATAGAATATAGGCCTACAATATATACATAACATATACAACATTTCCTTGTTTATCAGTTTTTTGACATTACACATTTTAGCACAGAAGCCTAAAATACTTTCTTGACTGTTGTCATGTCATAAGTGGTAGTGTAAAATAGGCACATAATATCGAAATATTGATCGATATACCCCTGAATCGAATTGTATCGTAATCGTATCGCAGAACTTTTTGAGGTATCGGAAAATATCGTATCGTTGGCTATGAGAATCGATATTGTATCGAATCGTGACAAACTGTCTGATTTACACCCCTATTATTTATGAAGCATTTACTGTCTAGTTAAAGCACTATTGTGAGTAACTCTGACATACTCTGATGTATTTATCTGGCTCAGGTTTCCCAGCATAACAACACAACTGAAAAATCCTTGCTACATTTTTGGTACATATATTGATACATAAATTAAACAGAGAACAGAAATGATGGAGATAATGTTGACTGGGAAATATCACAAGCCAGGTTTAAACCCACAATGCCCGCATTATCATCAATCATGGTGTAGTGTACTAGAAAAAATGCATTAAGCACTAAGCCATGACTCTGACCTCAATGTGTCTTTACCGATGACTGTAAACCTTTATGCGTAATCACACGGAAGAATTCACAAGGTTTAGATTTCTTTCTTTAGCTTTAAACAGGACTTCAGAGCACAGGACTTCCACAAAAGATATATCAGGTTCTCGCCAAATTAAAATGGTCAACATTTGACATATCAAACATTATAGATGAATTTCCACTCACCTTCCAAATTTGTTGGCTATGACACCGACACTGAATGATCCCATCATTCCACCCACGCTAAAGATGGCCACAGCAAAACTCCACACAACGGTGCACACGCCTGGTTTTATGGGCTCCCCGTAACGCTCCATCCATGTGGTGTTAAAGAACGCCCGCAATTTCTAAAAGATTAAAAGGTTCCCATGTAAGATGGTCATTGCATAATTCTCACTGTATACATTTCAAAATATATTACTCCAAAGAAAATAACATGAATAAAAAAAAGTGCAATACTGTTCAAAATTTAGATGTCGGTAAGATTTTTTTTATGTATTTGAAAGAAGTCTCTTTTGCTCACCCAGGCTGCATTTATTTGGTCAAAAAATGGTAATAATGTGAAATATTATTACAATTTAAAAACTGTTTTCTATTTGAAGATACTTTAAAAAGTAATTTATTCCTGTGATGGTAAAGCTGAATTTTCAGCATCATTACTCCAGTGTCACATGATCATTCAGAAATCATAATACTCTATGCTGATTTGGTGCTCAAGAAACATTTATTATTATTATTATTATTAATGTGATAAACCATTGTGTTTCTTAATATTTTTCTAGAAACTGTGATACATCTTTAATATTAGTATTAATTTCTTTAAAAAAAAAAAATCTTACTGACCTCAAAATATTTGAACGATTGTATAGGTGTGTTTGAACATTTGATAGGTACTACACACACACACACACACACACACACACACACTAACCTGTTCTGGTGCATTGATGACTCCTGTGTTGTAGCCAAACTGTAGGGAGCCAATTACAGCCGTTGACAAAGAAAACAGGAGGTAGCATGTTACCTGCTTCTGTAAAGCAAGAGAGAAAGGGTTTCAAGGTCAGTTAGTTGTTCATCATTTTAGTTTGACAATTTTTTTTATAGTCTTACTATTTTAATTTTTTTTAAATTTTGATCATAAAAATGAAACACCAAACACACTAACAAAACACAAAATTTTGTCTCTATTCATAAAACATTTTAACAACATTTAAAGGTGTCATTTTAATCTTGCTTTTTTCTTGGGTTGTGTGTTTCTTTAAAGTCCTAGTTTACTGGCTACTCCCCCAGATTCTTTCATTAACGTCTGCTTGACTGATTTCTCTAAAAAGAAAAGAGACACACTGCACTCTGCTTCGACTGATGTAGTAAATAATGGGATATAAACAAGTCAGCAGCCAACAACGTATTATTAAAGAGCTCATCTTAATCACCACAAATCAGCCATGTCCTAAAACAACCCTGTCTTCAGCTGTAAGACAACACTGCAAATACAGATCTCAGGTTTATAGGGCAATAGGACACAGCAGTGCTGACGCTGTGAATTATGAAGGGCTGTGTGATGCTGAGATAGTCAGACATTTGACACAGGTGACCTTAAACCTACAGATATTGAACTACATCAAAAGGAGTTTATAATTTTTTTTCATACTGTATAAATACAATAGTGGTGCAAGGATAGTGCTGTATCCATAAGGCTGCAGGTTGATGCTTTGTTGCAGGGCATTTCTTGCACAGCATTTGACATTATCTAAACAAAGCAGCAAGACGTAATTGTCTGAAAGAAACAATGATAGGAAATGTAGATCAATAATAGCATCATTTCCTTTTAATCTGATCCTATTACTCGCTCTCCCTCTCTTCCACACCCGAAATACTCTCAAGTCACGATGACTCAGTGAAATAAGTTTCAAAACAAATGTCATGTCATCTAATCTGCTCACAAACTCTTATTCCAGAATGATTTAATCTGCTTATGTTGTGAGCATTAAGAGGATCTAAATAAAAATCCAATATTAAACAACTTCATCACCCACTCTGTCTCTCTCTCTGTCTCTCCCAAACATTTACATCCCAAAGGTCTTAATATCCTTGATATCCTGTCCTCAGCATCTCTGCCCCTCCCTCATTGTCATAGCAACATCCTGAGAGTAATAGCTGCATTGACATTCCTTTCAAGAAGACCACACAACACTGGCAACATACTGGGATTATGCATGACACTGTTGATTGATCATATTGATTAACTTTTGACATGCATTCAATGCTGAAACAAATTTACATATGAGCTTATAGCTAAAGTAGTTCATCAAAGCCATGAAAAACATCTATGGTAGGCCTACATTCATCACAGTCATTGCAAGTAGAAATAAAATGATTCCTCGGATGCTACAGTATTTGACTGGCATTATGCTGTGCTGATAACTCTTATATACAAGTAAAATACCTAAATGCCATGTTTGAATACACGTAGTCTTTTGGGAACAGATCATTTTAAAATCGCAGGACTAACCTTCTCCCCCTCCATCGTGCCAGAGTGGAAACGTCCAAGATTGATGGATTCCGCGTGAACGTGAGATTTGGCACACAACCTCCTTATACCCGAGATGCGATGGTGTTCGTGACTATTTTGCCTTTAAAAACGCAAAAATAGTAAAACAGTTGTAAATTAGCGTCCTTCAAGCAGTTTGAGAATTATACAACGACTTTTTAGACAATCTGTTGCGCATAATCGCATGCAACTTCTTTTAGCGCTGCTAGCATATTAGGTAAGTATCCTACATGTTTTAAACAAAACAGAAACGTTTTAGAGACATACAAGCCTATGGGACATTGAAATGTATAATAAGTTACGTTTTGCCAAAGTTCTATCATGAATTGAACAACAACTACCATAGTTACATCTTTAAGCAAACTTGTAAACATTTGTGATAAAATGAATTTCTGAAAACCGTTTTAGAAGGAATGTTTATGTAAAAATGCGTAGCCTACTTAGGCTATATGTAAAAAGAGGAGAATATCCTGACCCATCCCCCCAAACCTTTTGTGATGATGACCCCCAATGATGACCCCCTCCCCAAACCTTCCTTTAACCTTGCAAAAACGCAAAAACAAAAACAAAACAAAACACACACACACAAACAATTCTATCTGGTTACACTGTTGTAGCTACAACAGGTGTTCCCGCATATTGCTGACTCCACTTTTGGATATGTGGGTTTGGTCATGTTCTTAACCGCAGCTGTTTTTTTTTTTTTTTTTTTTTTTTTTTTTTTGAATCATTAAACATTATGTAGGTGTAAAATAATTAGTTTCGTAATTTTAACAAAACAAATCCATTTTGTTTGACAAAATCAATTTTTGGGCAAACAATTATTTTATCAACACAAAATTACAGCCCCACAAGTCTCATAAATCTACTATAATATTGATCACGCTGTGCATTGTAATATTTTAGCATTCACTACAAATGTTGACATGCTCTTTTCTTTTTAAGAGATAAGCTGTCAGTTAATTTATATTTAACCAAATAAGACAATAGAATACGTGGCTACAATAATCAGCATCATGCTACTATGATAATTGACATGCTATTTAAATATACTATTAAAATGTATATCATCAATTGAGGATGCAGTTACCTTGTTTCTCGTGCGTCGTAGCCACCCGTTTGCGCGCAAGTATTGCGTTGACCCACTGGCACTGAAGTCTAGTGAAATTCCGCACTGTCAATGATGTATTTTTTTATTCGTCACGTAGCAAATACACGACCAACAGCACGTTCCTCTTTGACGAAATACCGCCGGTTGAGCACGTAAAACGTCGTGCACGCCCCTTTTTTATCCACGACGAATATTCCGCATCACGCCTTGTGACAGCTGTTCCGTCATAGCCTCGTGATGCGAGAATACCTTATTCGGCGAGGTTTAGGTTAGGATGCGAATTGTGCTCGTGGGGTGGGACCAAGCGCATCCGATACCCACCGCCCATGATGCTCTGCGCGGGTGACCTTGATAGAGCATCAGCTGATGGGTGCTACCAAATGGATGCAGCGCCGGGTACCACAAACTCCAAAGGATGCAGGCATGCGCGGCTTCGACTGCCTGAAATGAATTTATATAAAGTTAAAAAAAAAAAAAAAAGTAGTAGCGTATAATAATTAGGCATACCTTTTCTTCTACGTTCTTATTTTTTTTTATCTATGAATATCCGTAGAAAGCAGCAGTGGGCACATCCACTGCTTATTCAGGCTTCAAAAAGGCACGTGAGTCATAGCAGTATCAAATTCTGCAGTACTACAACCCAAATTCTACTGCAGGAGGAGTCACAAGACTTCTCTAGATGATTTTTAAAACTGCAAGGTTACATCATTATAGAAATTTAATTTATGTGCACTGTCAAAACATTTTTATAGACCTAAATCTAATTGACATAATATAAAAAGCGATATATAAGGGGAGATTAGGGCTAGTTGGCATAGGCCTACTTTTTTTGGGAGGATACATTTTATTTTTTTAAGTTAATTAGCCTAATATGTAGGCACATACTGTTTAAGTATTGAATAGTTTTTGAACATTTCCACTGAACTACATGTGTGACAACTTGCCCCAAAATTAATGCACCTAATATTTATAAAATATATCATTGTCCTACAAACTGTTACGTGTATGTTCTGCTTTAGGGTACGTTTACACAACAACGATGTACTATAAACGGAAATGTTTTTTCTTTGAACAGACGACAACGTTATCAAAACTATCCCTGTTCACACGGATCCGCCCAAAAGACTAAAAATGCTGTACTACGCATGCTAGACAAGTAGTTGGCGATTGTCACTTTGTAAACAAAGACTACGCACTTGCGCACATACGCATTCTTGTACAGAGCAATCGCCTCGCGCATACCTATCCACCTTATTTTTACAGTTTACTGCACTATGATTCTACTCGTGAATAGACTAAACACGAAATACGCATGTGCATGCCGTTGCCATTTTCACAGATTTGCGTTTTTGCAGTTTACACGGAGATGAAAACGGTATCGTTTTCAAAAACTTCCACTTTGAAACACGTTTTCAAAAGTTTGCGTTTTCAGGCGTTGCTGTGTAAATGAACGGCCAACGCGCATAAAAAGTTTTCCGTTTTTAGTTGAAAACGGTGCATTTTCACTCTGTTCCCATTTAGCCTACCTGACTTTCTAATTGGTTTCTATAATTCCACACACCTGTTCTGTTACTTGATTACATTCCTCTGCAATATGAACCCTATGGGCCCTATCATACACCCGGCGCAATGCGGTGCCAGGCACGACGCAAGTGTTTTTTGTTTCAGCCCGACACAGTTATCATTTTCACATCCTGCGCCACATTGTTTAAATAGCAAATGCATTTGCACCCATTTGTGCAACCATGGGCGTGCTGGTCTGAAAACAAGGTGTGTTCAGGTGCATTAGTAACCCCTCTACTCAGGTCCTGTTCGCCCCACTCTGTGCGGGCCTTGAACCCGGGTCTCTGGCGTGGGAGTCAGATGCTCTAACGAGGAGTGAGGTTTACTTGCACAGCAACTACTAGCCTCCGTTACACATTGTTGGCACGTTACCATTTTGAGGCAACTGAAATAGATTGCACCATTGACCAACTGAAACCTGGTCTAAAGTCAATGGCACGATATTTGTTTTGTTATTTAAAAGGCAAATTCCGCCATGTAAATAGCGAATCCGTCATGGTGTGAGTGCAACTGGCTTTTAAAGGGAATGGGAGATGAGACTCTGACTGGTTTATTGCACGTTACGCCCAAAACACACCCATTACTCATTAAGAGAATAGGGACAACCCTTTTAGACCATGCGCCGGGTGCGCCGACCATTTTTCCCGTCATTAAACTAGCAAAAGTGGATTCACCCTAAGTGCACTTGCGCCATGCGCTTTAGACCATGCGCTTAGATTGTTTAAATAGGGCCCTGAGTTTCCTTAGTTCATTGTCCAGTATTGTTTAAGGTTATGTTGGTGTTAATACATGGTTGTTTTCTGTTCAGGTTTGTTGCTATTAAGTGTTGGGGTAAGAGACATTGTCCTATATTTTTAGATTTGCATTTAATGAAACCAGATTAAAAAACAAACAAATAAAAAACATTTTTTTTTTTTACCAAATACAACATTATATTGATGTATGATATATTAAATGTATGATATATTTTCATATGTAAGCAAAATGGGCATAGATAGTGAAGAAAACAAAACTTCAATTGTATGGTTTTGTGTTACAAGACATGTTCAGGGGCACATCGTAGGATGTGATTTCAATAAAGATGCTTTTCTGCCATCCTCAGGACACAGTGTGGAACTGCATCATTAGAGCTTGTAATTCAATAACATTAACATCATAATAGAGCATCTGTTATATAATTCTTACAGATGTGTGTAGATTTGTGAAATTATTTCCATTGGCACATTTACTGACAATCATTAAAAATTCATAATGAAAACATTAGGATCTTTGCGGACTCTGCGGTCTAATGCCACTAACCATACCTCTGGGAATTACGGTTAGTCAAAAAAATATACTGACATCTGAGATTTTTCTACCAAATTATTATTTTACCTTTATAAAAAAAAAAATTATTTTGAAAGGAGTCACCAAAAATGACACTTTAGGCTATGTATTGTAATCTAACATAATCACTGCAGCATTTCATAAATGTTAAACAAGATAAGCCAGGCATTTCATTATTCACAGATTGGCATATGTTCATTTAGAATATCCAAAAACATATTTGACTTATTTGATCAAAAATTAGATTTTATATATTATTCAGCTGTCTCCTTTAACAACACATTAGAATATGGAAGCACAATCATCAATATATTTGCAATCATTTTGACTTAAAAGGTCAAAGGCTTTCTTGTGTGCAGCTAGTTTGAGTCATTCATGCTTTTTCTAAACCCTAAGACTGAGACCTTTGAACCAAATGCAAAGTAGAAAAGCAAAGGTCAGGCAGACAAAGGCCATTTCTTATGCAAAGGCTGTTTTTTTCTTTCATTTGCCATCTTCTGCCCATTACTTTTAAACATGATGAAACCTCAGCTGTGGCTCCCAGCACTGCAGTAGAGTAATTGCTTATATCCCTTTATAAATTTATAGATTCTATGGAGAAATATTAATATTCATTCCCTAAAAGTGACAAACCATGTGATAAATGCATGCTTTGCTATTGTTTGCTGTTGCTCTTGAGGTTGTGAGACTACTGTCACAAAAGAGATGCGGAAGAATATTATAAAATATGATCATGACATAGCACATTATTTTACTTAAACTTTTATACAGACAATTTTAGAGGAAAAGGGGGCTACAATATAATGTTGTATTTCAGTGTCTATAACACACAGACCTTCTTTGGGCCATTTTTGCAGGCACCAGCTGGTGAGGTGATGTCCCCTGGGTGCCAGACCCAAAATTTGCAGACGCTATGGATTATAGCTTCAATTTTTGGCTGTGAAGAACATTTCTTTGTCATAAAGACCAGACGAATTTCTCATGGCTGAATCATCAAAGCAAAAGATGTGACGACATATGTGATGAAGTACTATTTTTTTTCTGATAAAAATTAATTTATATAATAATTATAATAATACTACAAATAATAATAATTGTATACTCAGCAAGGTTCGCCTTTAATAATTCATTGTAAAAAAAAAAATGAAGTGTATCTGTCAATCACATTTTATTAAAACACAATTCTAAAATAACACAGTAACCATACATTTATTGAAAGATTAGATGAAACTGAACATTCTGACTGTTCTGGCTCTTTTTGAAAAATTAAAGGTACTCTATGTAACTTTTGGCCCTCTAGTGGTTAGAAAACAAAACTGCATGCATTTTGTGGAAGAACATTGTTTTAGTTGTGCTTCCACTTTGCGTGACTGTGCGGATGACAATAGATAATGCTTTAAAATTAACTCTGTTAGAAAGCTACATTGGCAATTTATCTACTCAATAAAATAACTGACTCACCTGTTGAGTAATAAAACTGCCATCTCCAATTGCCCGTTTTTCCTGCTTCTAACACATCAAATTTGAGGACAAAATGTTCACTTGCTGCCTAATATATCACTAACAGGTGCCGTGATGAAGAGATAATCAGTGTTATTCACTTCACCTGTCAGTGGTCATAATGTTATGCTTGATCGGTGTAAACTTGTATATATTAGACTGTATATACAGTCTGTATATATTAGCTAGTTGTAGTGACTGTGTTACACGCCACTGCTGAAATCCAGCCGCGTTTGGCAGGTGTTAATGTCAAGCCCTAGATTATTATTTAATAAAAATGATCAAACCTTTAAAAAAAAGGGCTTGCAGCATGTTAGATTTTTTATATTTCTCATGTGCTCACGTACACAGATGATATCTCCCTGATATTTTAAAATGGAATCAGTGGAATCAACGTAATCATTGTAAACATTCAGATATGAACGGAGATCACCTGCTCATTCACCTGTGCAGAAGAACTCCATCCTTCACGCAATCATTATGGCAGATTTATATATGGCCCTTTCGTTCAGTCTCACTTGTTTTTCAGATGCTTCATTAATTAGGATTTCATTGATATTTTGGCTACATTTAAACGTTTTTCTTTAGACCTACCTGTTGTTTCAACCACAGGTTTAAAGACGCATCCATGTGATACTAAAAACTGATTGGCCTAAATGGTTACCTCTAATAATGACTGGTTTTGGTTATATATGCGGAATAAGGTGAATTTCATTTCACTCCTCCCTTTTTAGGCTTCCTCAAACCAAGGCCATGGCTCTGCCTCAAACGACGTTGTGTAATTTGAATATCCAATTTGATTGGCCACTTTATTGATGAACGGCGATGATTATGCTGTCAACCTCCATTAACGTTCTTGTGCGTGCAGTGATCGGGCTACTGCTGAATGTGAATGAATAAATTAATAATGAATAATGAATAAAAATATATAGAAACATTATTATAAAGCTAAAGGGGGAAAATAAAGATTTTTTTTTTTTTTAATAGTGAAACCATATTTATGTTTCCTTATCCTTGTCCTTAAATTGACAAGCCCAGAAACCATGTATTTGAAAATCCACGTCAAAGATGTCAAAAATAATAATAGAAAACACTTTGATTAGTTCAAAACAATTACTTTATTTACAAATAATTGAATACATGCTTGTCTCAAGTTAAGCTTGTACATTTTTGGCTTACAGGCATTAAAGACATGCCCAAACATATTGTTAATAATGAGTAAAAATATGATATATACATATAACTGCTATATACATCAATTATATTAGAAAGATGAAAGAGAAAAACAAAACAAAGAAAAAACTAATTAGTGCATTTGGATACAGATATACACCAAAGGCGAGGTTAAGCGGTTTTAACAGTTGATTTATGCAGTCCATTTTGAACACACAAACAAGCAAATGCATACAAATGCATGCATACATAAATCTGACCAGTCAGGTTGGATAATTATCTAACTGGTGAATCTGTAAAGTGTCCTTTAATATGAAGAGGAAAAAATGCATAAAAATTCAGGCTATCTCTGGGTGTACATTTGGCCATCTAGTTAAAAAGTTTAAAATAATAAATGGGTTTTTAAATAGTGAAAATGCATAATCTAATAAGTGCCTCAGGATTTTAAGCATTTTAATAAACAGCTGGAGGTATGAATTCTGAGAGGGGCTCGGGGTCTTTGCCCAGACTAACATGTGTCCTAATGAGTCGTCATTCGGTTTTTGGACCAATGAAATTTCACAGTAGGCAGGAAACCAACAAACCAAGTGATTTTGATGATTGGTTATGACAAAAAAACTCTACATTTTAATGATAATTTAATTTAAATGATATTAAATTGCAATAATTACGAAAAACTTAGTAAACATAGAAAAACTGCATGTTAAAAGAATTTTTTTCACAGCCCCATATAACACAAAACAATGTATCTAAGTGTTGCTGTAATCTAAATGCTTAAAACCATATTGTACTTAAGTTCATTATTCAATAATCAAACACAGATCTGTCTCCCCATTGGATTTTCACAAATTACTACAGCACATGCATGTATCCATTTAAAAAAACATTTCACAGAATAACAACTGCAATGTGCAACCAACTTATTTACTTTCACCGTGATGTACTCTATTCAGATACAGATATGCATGTGTTTAAACACAAAAAGTGCATTATATATTATGAAATCAAAAAGCAAGAGAGAGATAGGGAGAAAAAGAGAGACAGAGAAAGAAAGAGAGAGGGAGAGTCTAAATGAGAGTCCTCTTCAGCTCTTTAATCCCCCTTTAAGCTATGTTGCCATGGACACCTCACTGTTTTCTTTCAGCCGCTAGTTTTCTGGCATGTGCTTATTGTATATAAACCCATACCAGCAGCCCACCTGCCCACAGACAACACTTGTCTTCTTTGTACAGTATACATATAAAAAATGCCATCTTTTGACATCCAATAGAACTTGCACATTTTCCGGCTTTCTATAATACAAATTTACATACATAAAAAACATTATGCAATTTGTTTATTTTTAGCATAATTTATTCTTGATTTGCAAGACTAAAAGAGCACCTCAGGTTATAAGCTACACTGAAGTCCTGGCTTATAAAAATGCAGCATAAATGAAATGTAGGCCTTTAAAACTCACTGCTGCCCCCTAGAGCGAAATAGAAATGGGTCTAACCAACCAAAGAAAAAGAAAAAAGTTTGCAAATGTGTATTTCACTTGACATTGTACAGATATAAAAATAGTCCACATTGCCTTGCCTTATCTTAATAGTACAAACCAACTGTAATTAATTGTTGGGAAGTGTTTTTGCACGTTTATACCAAAGTACTTTCAATAGTGTCTGGAAGCGAACCAAAAACACGGAATGGAGTTCAACCAGTCTGTTGACATCCTGATATGCATTATTTAATTCTTAGACACTTAAATTATTGATATGCAGTATTTATTTCTTAGACACTTAAACTAATAAAGTGCTTAGTTAAATGAGCCGCTGCAGATTCATAACTGTCCACCTTTCCAGCTGCAGGTTAAGCAGAGGTGGTTAGATCCTTAATGACAAGGGTCGAAGGGATACTTTGTGACACCTCCGTGGAGTTCCACCATGGACTCGCTCCAGGAGATGACGTCGCCGGTGAGGTGGCCGGAGCAGGATGCTTGGTTGTAGATCTCAGTAGAGGTGAGCATACGTGACCACAGCTGCAGATCCGACATCTCGCCCACAAAAGACTGTGTGGCATCGAAACGGCCGCCCAGAGTGTCCTGGGTACAAAAGAGTCGGGAGTTAACGCAAGTATGTTTTGATTCACTTATGTTTGATTCTGTGAGATGTACCTGTTCCTGTCCGAGGATGAAGACTCCTCCTGGTTTAATTGGATGCCAGGGAGACAGATTCTCTCCAGTGCCCCTTTTCACACCATCTTGATAAGCCTCCCACATGCCATCACGTGTGGACCATGTTACACAGAGGTGGTGCCATTTACTGTCCGTCAGAGAAAGAGGAAGAGTGACTGCCTGCAAGAGGGCAAAAACAGAGTATATCTTTAAACAATACAGCAATTGTTTTGTAATTATAGTAGATGGAATTCTGTCTTACACATTTTTTTTATTAAAAAAACTGTTGTGCCCTAGTTCAGTTTTACTGATGTATCCTTGAAGATCACCATATACTGACCTGATAAACATTTTCCCTTGCAATATTTCAGCATATACACTACTGTCTAAAAGTTTGGGGTCTGAAGATGTTTTTAAAAGAAGTTTTTTTATGTTTACCAAGGCTGCATTTATTTGATCAGTAAAAACAATAATATGTGAAATATTATTACAATTTAAAATTACTGTTGTCTATTTTAAAAGGTTAGTTCACACGGAAATGAAAATTATGTTATTAACTACTCACCCTCATGTTGTTCTACACCCGTAAGACCTTCGTTCATCTTCGGAACACAAATTAAGATATTTTTGATGAAATCCGATGGCTCAGTGAGGCCTGCATTGCCAGCAAGATAATTAACACTTTCAATGCCCAGAAAGCTACTAAATACATATTTAAAACAGTTCATGTGATTACAGTGGTTCAACCTTAATATTATAAAGCGACAAGAATACTTTTTGTGAGCAAAAAAAAAAAAAAAAAAACGACTTTTCAACAATATCTAGTGATGGCCGATTTCAAAACACTGCTTCATGAAGCTTTACGAATCTTTTGTTTCGAATCAGTGATTTGAAACGCCAAAGTCACGTGATTTCATTAAATAAGGCTTCTTTACATCATAAGTGTTTCGAAATTTCAATAGTTCATGAGACTTTGGCAGTTTGATATGCTATCCGAACCACTGATTCGAAACAAAAGATTCATAAAGCTTCATGAAGCAGTGTTTTGAAATCGGCCATCACTAGATATTGTTGAAAAGTCGTTATTTTGTTTTTTTGTTTTTTTGGCTCACAAAAAGTATTCTCGTCGCTTTATAATATTAAGGTTGAACCACTGTAGTCACATGGACTGTTTTAAATATGTATTTAGTACCTCTGGGCATTGAAAGTGTTAATTATCTTGCTGGCAATAGAGGCCTCACTGAACCATAGGATTTCATCAAAAATATCTTAATTTGTGATGAACGAAGGTCTTACGGGTGTGGAACGACATGAGGGGGTGTAATAAATGACAGCATTTTCATTTTTGGGTGAACTAACCCTTTAATATATTTTAAAATGGCATTTATTCCTGTGATGTTAGAGCTAAATTTTCAGCATCATTACTCCAGTCTTCAGTGTCACATGATCCTTCAGAAATCATTCAAATGTGTTGATTTAGTGCTCAAGAAACATTACTTATTATTATCAATGTTGAAAATTGCTGATTATTATTATTATTTGTGGAAATTCATACATTTTGTTTCAGGATTCTTTGATGAATAAAAAATTAAAAGATAGAAATATTTTGTAACATTATAAATGTATTTACTGTCATTTTTTATTAATTTAATGCATCCTCGCTGAATAAAAGTATTAATTTCTTTAAAAAAAAAATCTTACTGACCCCAAACGTTTGCACGGTACTGTATGTCCCATGTTGTCTGTCAGTTGTTTAGAATCAGAACTAGCAATGCTTGTTAGAGTTCTATAAATGAATAAAGCCTAAAAAACAAACTATGGACAATTCACATATGAATAACTCTTTTCGAGTCAATTGTTTTCAATGAATTGGTCAGCATAATGGTCTGAATTAGTTTGTCATTCAGTCTGGATCATTCAGACAGCTCACTCACAGACTGATTCATTTCAAACAGTTTCTCAAAAAAGAGAGACAAAAATAGACATTAATTTAAGGAGAATTGGATATTTACCTAAAAATCATCACAACAAAAACTTAATTTGCAATATTTAACTTCTGATTAAATGTTTATAGTTTGCTTGTATACCTTAAAGGATTAGTTCACTCTCAAATGAAAATTACCCCAAGCTTTACTCACCCTCAAGCCATCCTAGGTGTATATGACTTTCTTCTTTCTGATGAACACAATCGGAGAAATATTAAATATCCTGACGCATCTGAGCTTTATAATCGCAGTGAGCGGGATCCACAAGTATGACCTCAAAAAAGTGAATGAAGCGAAGCGATGCGTTTGTGTTTAAAAAAGTATCTGTATTTAACAAGTTATGAAGTAAAATATCTAGCTTCCGCAAGACCGCCTTCCGTATTCAACTTACGAAGAAAGTGTAAAACTCTCGCAGTTCAAAATGCTTACACTATTTATTAATATTTCTCCGATTGTGTTCATCAGAAAGAAGAAAGTCATATACACGTAGGATGTCTTTAGGGTGAGTAAAGCTTGGGTAATTTTCATTTGAAAGTGAACTAATCCTTTAACAAAGTAACCTTGTAGAAAAGTAGTCTATGCACTGACAAACCTCATCAATAGTGCTTATTAGCTGTAGGCTTCAGCAGCATGCCAGCATTAGTTGTAAACAGTTTAGTTGACAGAATGTAAACAATCATAGACTGAAGTGATCTGTCTTGTTTTAGTTTTAAAAAACAGCAGAATGTATTCACACGTCAACCACAGATAAGCCATTAACTAATTAGGCAGGATGATGCAAACGGCTGGGAAGCCAAGAGGAAGAGAGAGCTTTGCAGACTGTTGCAAGGACAGAACAAGGTCATCAGCAAGTCTGGTGATGCCTTTTCCTAACTGTGAGGTCTAGCATTTTATCACAATGCATTTTATCACAGTTATTTTGTCCAGTCTTATAACATATTTGATTTTACTGTATCATTTTTTTTTTTTGTAAGATTGCCTGTTTAGTGAATCCAGGACATTAATCTTTCGTTACACAATCCCTGTTTTATAATTGGGTGATTTCTTTACCTTGTCATTCACCAGCAGCTCCATGGGATTGTTGCCCCACTCAATCAGGACAAGCTCATTGGCTTGGCCCGGGACAGAGTAGGAGAATGGGGTTCCGATCCCAGGACCTGAGCCTCCTTTCAACCAAAGACAGACCGTGAGGGCGAAGATCTCGCTCAGAAGGGTGCGTTTGATTCGCCCATACATGTAGTTGGTGCGCATTGGGAAGCCAATCTGAAAAGCGTCAGGATTCTTGGGTTTCTTATTTGGTCCTGTTGGTGAAAATAAGAAATTATGAAACAGGATCTCATTTCTCTGCAGCATAACATAAAAGCTCAACTGAAATCTTAAAAAGACAGTTGATCTCCTGGAAGAAGACTATTTAACTAAGTTCTTTGCAGTTTTTGCACGTAACCTGTTCAGAACTCAAACTTAAAACAGTCATGTGATGTCACTCAGCATGCAAGCATCACTATAAAAGGGTGACTGCATTAGACGTCATAAGCTTCTCTGTCTCTCTGTGTGTTGTGAGTCTTATTTATTGTTGTCTGTCTCAATGATTATTAGGATGGCATGCATTTAGAAAGTGTGCATTGCCGTGTCCCCACTTTATTATGGGTGACGATTCACACAATCTATGTGTGATTCCTTTAAGGGAGCAGAGCAGCTCTTGAGAGAGCTGGCTGCATTCACTGTAATAGCTTCACAGTGAAGAAGCTCCATTCCCACCTGGCTTTCTTTACAGGGGAAGGGAGCCAGGCAAGGGAGCCTGTGCCTTGTGGTTTGGTGACTCAGATCGTGGGGGTCACTGGTGGAGCTATCGTAGGCATCAACCGCTAGCCCCAAGGCTCTCAGTCTAGATCAGAAAGCTTCTTCTAATCCAGTTGAAAGCATGTTATTGGCCAGATCTAGCTCTGAGGAGTTAGATATGAAGGAAGTTAAGGGTGGCCATTATATCTACTGCCTCCTCTCATGGCCCTGTGTATGAGGAGTTGCTGGAAGTGATGACCTGTGCCATGGTTAGACTTTGTCTAGACTGGTTGGTGGAAAAGCAGGAGGTCGTTCAGGGCAGACTAGATGAACTATTCCTCCCGGGTCATCAACGCTCTCCCCTTGTGAGCCTTCCATTTCTTCCCGATCTCCACAATGAGTTGTGAAGATCCCCCAGGTAGAAGAGGTGCTTGTGAGCTACCTCTACCCAGGTGTGACATCTTCACTGAAGGTTCCGGTCTTTCCATCTAAGCCGTGTCAGACCGCCTTGCGGCTGGGCAAGGCCTATGCGGCGGAAGGTTTTCTGGTGGGAACTAGGAGTCGGGATTGAGGTGGTGTGCCTGTAGAAGCCTAAGCAGGACCTGAAGCCTTGAGGTCCTGCATTAGGTCTCCTCACACACACCCCTTCCCCCCTCTTAGTGATGGTATCGAAGTTGTTGGGCCATTTGCCTTTATTATACAAGACCAGTGGAAGGGGACTTTTCTCGAGTCTCTGGTATAGGATTAAGCAAGCTCTCCCAAAGAAAGAGAAAGAGCCCGGGAAATTAAAAAAAAGAGAGAGAAGGGGTAAACGAGGGTTTGAAACCGTGCAAAAGAGGAGGTGGTTAAAAATTGCTGATTGCGATCCACTCTCTTGCCTGTTTTGGCTAGTGGTTAGAGGCACATGTTGCCTACCTGAGGGGTACTAGCTGTTGGACCAGTACTTAGACTCTTGGAGATTCATGAAGAGGCACATGAGTGGCTAAGTTGAGCAATCATGAGCGATCATTTCATTGTGCGACCCCCCACCCCCACCATCCAGCACGAGAGCTGGAGTTTGTGTTGACCTCCCATGAGATCAGTGTCACAACTTGCCCGCCATCTCCTCTGGAGTCAGAAAAAAAGTTCCCACCACTGCCTTTAGGGACCAGATGGTGAACTTGCAAGCGCTGCCCCTTATGTGGACTGCTAGCAGGGCTTCAGAAGCTCTGAGCAGCTCTTTGTCTGCTTTGGAGGTCAGCAGAAGGGAAAGGCTGTCTCCAAACAGAGGTTGGCCCACTGGATAGTGGATGCCATCGCCTTGCCCCCTTGGAGGGCTCACTCCACTCGGGTGTTGCCTTCTACTGGGCGTTGGTGCATGGTGCCTCTCTGGCAGACATCTGCAGAGCTGCGGGCTAGGCGACACCTAATACCTTTGCAAGATTTTACAATCTCTGGGTGAAGTCAGTTTGGGTACAAACAGGTAATGTGCAGGAAGGGTGGCTCTGTGTCTCGCTTGCATCGCCATTCCCCTCTAGTCCATTCAGTTAGCGCTTGTACTGGGCTAGATGCCCAAATGCTGTGATTTCCCCTTAGTAATACTATATGTGTATTTTCCACGATACCGTTTCCCTGTCAGTAAACCTGTGTCTTTCCCTGTACAGTTCTGCTCTGCTCTGTCTCTGCATCAGGTAGTCCATATGCGTATCCACCACACGTTACCTCCCTTCAGCAGGGTGTGGCCTCCATAGCGTCCCTTCCCCATGAAATATCACGATAAGAGGAACAGCTGCTATGACCATCTCCAGGGTAAGCACTGTCCTTTCCATCCCATTGGCTTGACTGTGTGAGGGCAGCCTGTCTCGGCTGCTCAGCAAAACCTGAACGCCTGAGTGCTAGCCTTATATACCCATATGTCCGGGTAGGAGTGGCTCGGCATGCAAATCTCACTCGCCAATATTCATTGGCCCATTTTTTTTTACTACTCAGCGGTGATTGGGGCTCCCAAGTGAGACCCCAATACGTCAGTGTCGGCGTAATGTCTTCGTTCCCTCCTTCAGGGAACGAGGGTTACATTAGTAACTGAGATGTTCTATGAACTTTCTATCCATCAAAGAATCCTGAATAAAGTATCACAGTTTCCACAAAAATTATAATATAACGAACCATTATTAATAATTGAGCATCAGTAATATTTGATAATAATTGAGCACCAAATAAAAATGATTTCTGAAGGATCATGTGACACTGAAGACTGGAGTAATGATGCTAAAAATTCATCTTTGCCATCACAGGAATATATATAGTTCTTTAAAATTATAATAATATTTCACAATAATACTGTTTTAACTGTATTTTTGATCAAATAAATGCAGCCGTGGTGATCATAAGTTATTCCAAACGTTTGACCGGTAGTGTATTTATACATACATATATACATAAGCATATATTCCCCTCAAATATTTTTCAATATAAATTTGGTTAGGGCAAAATTACAAAAACCACTACAAAACATCAAAGAATGGATCTTAAGTTTGAACAGTTAAATAAAAATCTATGATTCTGCATATACACGTCTCCTCTACAGCTGTCCTACTCTAGTTATGGAAATTTGATAAAATAGAGTAAATTCAGTTCTATTTTGTACTACTTTTTTAGGACATATTACCTGGTTCTGGAGTCTTGAGGTGAAGGTTACTCAGCACTGCATCTAGCTTGTTGAGGGCTCCACGCACAGGCACTCTTGGCCCAGTTGGCTTGAAAGAAGTTTGTGGATGGTGGACATGATCATCATTTCCATGGTGTCCATCATCATGGTGACCAGTGCCATGATGGCCATCATCATGATGATCATCATGGTGGTTGTTGTTGTGGTGGCTGTCATGATGATCATCATGGCCATTTTGATGATTGTCATGGTGATTGCCATGGTGATCGTCATGGTGATCATCATGGTGGTCGCTGTGACGGTCGTAGTGATAACTATAATGGTTGTTACGATGGTGGCTGGGGCTGGAGTGATGGTCATCGTGATGGTTTGCCTGGTGGTTGTCATGGTTATCATGATGGTCATCATGGTGGTTATTATGGTGGCTATTATGGTGGTCGTCATGATCATGGTGGTCGTCATGATCATGGTGATCCTCATGATGACCATATCCATGATGATTTTCATGGTGGCCATAGTGACTGTCATAGTGATGATGGAGCTGTTCTTCTAGTGTGTTGATTTTGCGCTGTAGGAGGTCTCTCAGTGAACTTGAATAGGAACTGGAAGAATTTCTTGCCTATAAGAACAAAAAATGAAGACAATAAACAACAGTAATACAGTTTTGGCAAGATTGTAAATACAATGATTACAATTCAATGATGATAAACAATATCATGTGGTAATGTACAGTTTCTTGAAAATAGGACACTGCACAACACTGACTCACACTCTCATGCGAATATATACTTAATTTAAGCTATAATATAATATAATATAATATAATATCATTTGACACTGAAGACTAGAGTAATGATGCTGAAAATTCAGCTTTGCCATCACAGAAATTTATTATATTTGGAAATATATTACAATGGAATACAGTTGTTTTAAATTTTAATAATATTTCACAATATTACTCTTTTTACATTAAATAAATGCAGCCTTGGAGACATAAGAGACTTCTTTTTTAAAATACTAAAACATCTTACCGACCCCAAACTTTTGAAGGGTAGTGTATTAATATACAGACGAATGTTATGACATAACAAGCCAGCCCCTTCTTTACTGTCAGCCTCTTTCCTATGATAAGTCGTAGCAAATCCAGCTTTACTCAGCACCACAGCACTCTGCGCTTAATGGCTCATCAAGGCAGATGTGGCTAATTGGTGATGGCAGTAACTAGCACATTGCAGTGCCGTCACCAGTGTGCTCTGTGTGCATTTCCTCTCCAAGACAACAACGATTCAAATAAAGTTTGGAGTGATATCCAAGTCACTTTGGGAAATCGAAAGAACATGTCTAAGTTCTAAAGAGTTAAATTAAAACTTGGATGAAATGTCTACAACTTTAAAAACCCTATGTCAGCAATTCATTACTGTACTACAGAACAATTAAAAAAGGAGAGTTTAATTGCATACCATTAGTTTAACTGTATACTATATTCAATAATAGTGTCAAATGGTGGCTTGTTTACAGTTCTAAGTGCATTGCCACCATGTTTTTTGCGATACATGTTGCTGTAGATAGTTTGTTTTTCTACGATTTCATCCTATGTGTTCTTTCAAGGGTAGGGATCTGGCTAATTAAATAAGTAAATCCCGGCTGGACTGCCTAAACGGAAGACTGTATTCAGTGATCTGTTGTTGGCACAGGAAGCCACTAAAGTGTACGTTACAGAACTGTAAATGAGCTTATATCATCCTGAGAAGTTCTGAATACAGATCGGCCTGTTGCATGCAGAATAACCCCTGAAAACAAAATCCAAGCAGTTGGAAAACATGGAAATATCAGGTAATTTTAATAAGTAATCATTTTCATGACTTTGCCAGGATAGAAAAATACATATGCACACTACCATTAAAACGTTTGTGGACACCTTTGTGGTCAGTGATGGTATTATTATTATTATTATTTTAAGAAATTAAAACTTTTATTTAGAAATGATGCATTAAATTGATCAAAAGTGACAGTAAAGACATTTATAATGTTACAAAAGATTTCAAATATGTGACCCTGGACCACAAAACCAGTCATAATTTGCACGGGTATATTTGTAGCAATAGCCAACAATACATTGAATGGGTCAAAATTATCGATTTTTCTTTTATGCCAAAAATCATTAGGATATTAAGTAAAGATCATGTTCCATGAAGATATTTTGCAAATTTCCTAAGGTAAATATCTAAAAAAATTATTTTTGTGAGTGGATATGCATTGCTATAATTAGTTGTATCTCTGCCAAATACTGTCCTATCATAACAAACCATACATCAATGGAAAGCTTATTTATTCAGCAGATGACGTATAAATCTCAATTTCAAAAAAATTGACCCTTATGACTGGTTTTGTGGTCCAGGGTCATATATTGTAAATGCTGTGATGTGAGGCTAAATCTAATTTATTACACGGCTCTCTGGAATGCTTGAGTACTTGTGTTATTCCTGAATACTTGTCTTGAGTACTTGTCTTATTCTTGAGTACTTGTCTTGAATACTTGTGTCCTTGAACAACCATTGTCATCCGGGTATCTGAAGCCTGTGCGTCTTTTGTGGCTCTCATCTGACACTACAGACTATCTCTCATTTGTTTCATACAAACACAGCTGCTGCCATTTTCTGTCTCTGTTATATTTATTGATTGTATTGAAAATGAAATCAGAGGACTTCAGTATTAATAGTACTGTAATATTGTTGCTGTGGTCATTTTCTAGGATGATCATTTTGCACACTGTAATGGATAAGATAATAAACAGGTAAGATTTCAAAACAGTTTCATTTCAAATCAATTTTTATTGTCCCCATAATAATTTCTGTGGTGAAAAGTCATGTAATAAGTGGTATGACTGTATAAATGTTTGGACTTGTTCAGTTGTCTTGGCTAAAAGCCATTTGCTAGAAACTGTTTTCTTCACAAAAGATTTGCGTTTAGGGAGCTAATAAAATATTTAAGCAAAAATCAATATTTGGTGTCCAATTATTTACTTATGTCGAAAGTAGCCTTGTAATAAGTGGGATAACATACATCCAGCTGCTTGTTATCACAAAATAAACTCCTTCAGGGTGATAAAAGTCCTGATCACCCTGTCGGTGTTTATTCTTTGATAACAACTGACTGGATGTACATTTTCCCTTATTTAACAAAGAATCCTTAAAAAAAGAATCAGTTTCCACAAAAATTTTAAGCAACACAACCATTTTCAACATTGAAAAATGTTTTATAAGCACCAAATAAGCATATAAGAATGATTTCTGAAGGATCATGTGACACTGAAGAAAAATTCAGCTTTGCCATCACAGGAATCAATGACATTTTTAAATTTTAAACAGTTATTTGAAATTGAAATAATATTTCACAATATTACTGTTTTTACTGTATTTTTGATCAAATAAATGCAGCCTTGGTGAAACTTATTTCAAAAACATTTTAAAAATCTTACCGATCCAATCTTTTGAATAGTAGTGTATATATATATATATATATATATATATTTATTTTTTTTTAAATCAATTTACAAGCTTTAACTTTAAATTTAAGACTGTAAATCCTCCCACCTGAAGATTTTCCAGCCTCTCCTTCAACGCCTGCAGGGTCTTTCCAGTCTGTTCTGGAGAGAAGCCTCCATGTTTGCCCAGATATGGAGATTTGCCTCTGTGATGGTCACTGCGATGCCCATTTAAAGGGAAGTGTGGGTCAGCATGGTGGCTCTCATAGTGGTGTGAGGAATGCTGGGAGTTGTGATGTGAAGGGCCATGATGGTTGTCATCATGATGCCCTCTCCCAAAGCTCTCGCAGAGGGTCAGTTTTGCTGTCAGTTCCCGAATGGTCTCTCGCTGATCCAAGATGGTCTCCTTCTGTCGCACAAGGCTCTCCCTCAGATGAAGGATGGTGGCTTTGGCCTCATCGGATATGCCATGTCGGCTACTACTACTGCTATGACTACTTGGCAGACCGCTAACTGGGCCATGATGTCCATTCCCAGGACCATTCCCGTGTCCATTGCTGTTTGGCCCATGTGAAGCCCCATGCGAAGTCCCATGTGAAGCTCCACCTGGTGTAAAACAACCAGGTTCTGCATCTGCAGGGATAGGGATGCAAACAAGTTTGGGTTGCGTGCCCCAGTCATATTCCAAACCTGGCACGCTACTAACTGCAACCGAGGGCAATAAAAATAGGAGAAGGTGAATAAAAAGGGAGTGAGAGGGTGGATACAGTCCTTGAAAAAGCCCTCGGCAGTTTATGTGTTCTAAGAAAGGCAGCGACATGATGGCATAATTTGTGTTTTTCGCCATCATCGATTTCTTCTTCACAGCAGTGGGATGCGCACCACGAAAAGAGGTCATGGGAAAACAATCAGTGGATTTAGAAATCCACAAAAAATGTCCAGAAAATGCATTGTTTGTTATTTGTATATACTTTTTGTGAGCGCAAGAGGTTATTTCCAATGTGAACGGTTATAAATCCACCAAAAGCAGACATTCCAGTTTACAAATGTACATGTCAACAAAGCAGAGCAGAAGTAAGACTTGTTGACCGCTCTCTTGCCCTGGGCTGACGAAATCTTTGGCACACCAGATCTCCAGTGTTTGGCAGTTAGGAGTAATCCTTTAATTTCCGGATTCTGTTAGGCCATAGTGCATCCCTGCAGATTAGAAGACAGATTTCAGTCAGAATGAAGCTTTGACCTTAGAAAAAACACTTCTGGGGTTATTTACAATGATTCTAATAAAACAAATGAGCATGTATTTTTTTAAAAAGGGCAGCAGTAGGATCACATATATCTCAGTTCTAATTACTGAGTCGATCAGTCAACAACATGGTCTTGTTGAGCCAGACGTGCCCCTGAGGTGAATGACACTAACAGCTGAAAACCCCCTCGGCTATTGTAATCAGATTACTGTTACTTGAACTTGATGCAAATGATGAACGATGGCTTTCAAAATCATGAGAGCAGCCAAGCAATTTAGAAAGCCCACAGCCAGAGGGAGTTAATAAAGGATGCGTAGGGAGAATGGCAAACTAATGCTAGAAGCAACACATCAGTGAAATGCTAGCAGAGGCAATATGAAGTTCACACATTAGCAAACAGAACAAATATGAGACACAGCTCACTGTTAACTTCTCAAACATTGTTTAAGAGATTTACTGAAGATCTATCTGTCTGCCTGATTATCTAGACAGATAGATAGATAGATAGATAGATAGATAGACAGACAGGTTAGTCTTCCTGTCACTGCAATTCATCTTTCTGTGGGATGTGGCCAACTCAATTAAAATTCCCACTCATCAGCCTGAGGGGAGCCAATTATTTAATTGTGAACTTTTCACAACCCTGGCTGGGATATGGAATTCTTGTATCAATAATTCATTTTTAATACAAAACTTTATATTCTTAAATGTATGAGTAGAGGGGCAACTTTTTTAAAGATCTAAGTAGTTTAGATCTGGAAGAAGGATCTATCACGTCACAGGAAGGGGGCTCTCACTCTTGCGTCCCCAAGGTTAACTATCTAATAGGATCTAGGAAGGATTAAAGGCCATGGTGGATTGGTTTGGCGTGCTTACAGTAGTCTCTACCTGCAGTATTGCTGGGTTGTAGTCTTATGAGCCAATTCAGAAGCGCTCTACCTACATGTGGCCTGCAGTCTACTAAGAGGCTTGCCCAAATGTGTTTCTCACGCTGTACAGCACGCCACCCCAGACATATCACTAGACACAGCTCATGGCATCCTCGTGTGACTGAGACAGAATGAGTGAGAATGTGAAAGATCAAGGTGACTGCAAAGGACACTTTGCCTGTCAGCTTAGTTGGACTTGAAGCAAACGTGAAGAGACTTTACAGGCTAGTCAGCTGTATAATTAGGGTCCACCAGGCGCGCTTCTTAGGGGCCTTTCACACAGAGTTTTTCACAGCTTCTTAACACAAAGTTAAAACATAAACACAATGTTCTCAACACAAAGTTAATGCATAAAAACTTGTAACAGACATAAATGCCCATCTAAACATCCACCAACTTTTAAAAAACAGTGCAGATTAAATGCAGGTGCACATGAATATGCCGCATTTTGACAGACATATTAAACAAATAAACAGGAAAAATGCAAAGATTTAATCAGTAGTTTTCAGTGAAATTTTTGCATGTGTGACATTATAGTGGTAGCATTGATGATTAGCAATTACAGATTGTATTGTGCTGAGAGTTACTATGACATATTAAGCACACTAAAGTACAGCTATCTTGTCCGGCCCTATTTTGCAAGGTATCAAACATTTTTGACCAATTCTTATTTCTTGCTAAAGAACAGTCTACCACTAATAACGCACAAATGGATTTGTGAATTGTTTTGTTCACTCATCAGACACTTAGAATTATTACATGTATTTTAAGGAAGAAAACTGCTGAAAGAACCTGAACCTGGGCCATCACCAAGGGGATTCATGAATTTTGTCCCAGAAATCATTTAACACCTGTCCTGCTGTATCTCACCCTAATTGTACAGATACTTAAATGAATCTGTTGAATCATTCATAGTCTGTTGGCTAATTAAGAGTTTAATTAGATGAAGGGAAGTAGACTGATGCTAAGCTCCTTAAATCTGTCTGTATCATGTCACAAACAGATGTCATGGATGCACTGTGTACATGATTAGCTTTTTAACTCAAACCATGGATTCCTCATTGAAGTTCAATTCAACAAACCCTACCAAAGCATCACATTAGTTAGGTTTTTTTTAATCATCAAAGAAATGGACATAGGTTGAGTTCATGCAAGCATTTGGAGATGCAAAACGCATGGGTGGTGGTAGACTAACGGTTAAAGTTCTGGATTGACAGTAGACTAATGGTTAAAAGTGCACTAACACATAAGTTCAAATTCCAAAGAATGGTGAACCAGGAAGAGTAAAGATTTAACTCTACTTTGCTCTGGAAACAGTTTCTGCAATTAAAGGCACAATATGTAGTTTTTCACCGCTAGAGGTCGCCTATTCAAAACAAAGGCGTAGCTTGATGACGCTGAAATTGAGCGCGGAATCTTGGGAGATGTCGTCTTCACCTCAGGCAGAAATCATGTTCATGGATGAGATTATTAACGTTACTGTAGTATGAAGCAGAGCAGGACCAAGTGCTGTTGGAGCTGAACGAGGCCGCTGGAGTGACTGCTAATGAGAGACGAGCGCGACACAAGCCCCGAGAGCAGTGGAACATTTATTATGCCACAGTCGCCACTTCCGCTTCTTCCGGTCAAGCGTATGTGGAGTAACGCAGCGCTGTTTTATCATATTAGATACATTTGAGTGTGTTGATAATGATATTATAACATTACTCTGTGCGTTCGCTCGGTGGCTGCTATGAGACACTTGTTGCACTCTGCAGTAAGCTAGATCGATATTAGAATATCATATTAATATAAACAAGAAAACGAGATTCAAACAATAAGACTAAACGTGTTGAGATATATATAACAATGATTAGTTTTCTGTCTATAAATGTATCCAAATAGTTGTTCCCTTGTCTAATAAAACATAATATATTAAAGCGTCTTTGGTGTTTCCATGTTTTTTTTTAAAATAAAACCGGAAATCAAGGTAACGCAGGTATGATGTCATTGATAGGCGACACACGGACACGGTCCGTGTCCTGGATAAAATTGCTTATTTCTCTGGATTTAAACATTCTTGGAAACATCTAGGATAATGTAAATACACAAGTCAACAAAATATATAACACTGTTCTAGTGGTTTTTGGATATTTTAATCCTTAAACCTTACATATTGTGCCTTTAAAGTACTTAAAGTTACTAAAGCAGGAAACAAAAATGACATCCAGCCATAGAAAGTAGAAAAATAAAACCAAATGACAAAATGGATGTCATTTTTGTTTGAAAACAAGAATCATTTGAGATACCAACAAGACTAGTTGAGATCTGCAAGACTGTGATGATTAAAATATTTGCTTTCAGGTTAGCTTCAACAAAGACCAGGCAGTTGAGACAAGGTAAATATTATCTTAAACTCAGGTCAAATCAACTATACTATTCCACAAAACTGCCTGGCTGTTCAGTAGACAAACAGTATATATCATGTAACCCATATTATGTTGTTCGTTAGCATTACTCTGTACTCTCTTGTCTAATTTCACAGTAACATGAACACTGTAGTGTAAATTGCAACCAAAACCTAAAATAATCATCCATCCTATGACATTGCTCAGAGTTTGTGACATTAGCATGAACAGGTGTCCTTAGTACAGATATATTGAGATTTGTTCACCTAATGTATCAGGTCAAAGTACTTAATGAGGAACCGTGTCCTTTGTTAACCACATATTAAGTCTAACATGTCCAGTGACCACAATGGTTTTATATTACACTTACATATTTACATAAAGCAAATGAAAACAGTTCTGTAGTTGTGTGTATATAGAGTGAGAAAATAGAGTGAGAAAAGACTAACCCCTTTTCAATTTTTTTCCCCTTTTCAATTAAGGTCATCAGACAATTAATTAAATGATTTGTATTTTCATTTGACAATAATACAATTATAAAAACTCAGTTATGACATACCAAATATACATGCATTCTTTGGTTACACTTTATTTTAAGGTGTCAGTATTACAGTTTAATTATACATTTAAGTACTGAGTAATGATTATTAACTGTATGTACTTAGGGTTAGGGTGAGGGTTTGGTTTAGGGTTAATTGCATGTAATTATGCATAATTTCTTGTTATTACTACAGTAGATGTAACATGTGTAACAATGACACTGTAAAAAAGTCATTTGCAAATATTTTTAGCCAATATAATCAACATCTAAGTATCTAACACCATCTAAAACCAAAACATAACAGAAAAACAAACATAAAGGAAGAAATAGATTAGGTTTGCAAGAGCAAAAACAGATTTTCTCTCACAGGTTTTCCTAAAACCATATCGCTATTCATGCTGAACAAAAGCTTCAATCATTAAATTTGCTTAGTAAAGTATCTGCAGTGCAATTTTAACAAACTAACATTAATCCTTCATTTAAATGCCACAGTTATATCACAGTGTCTGAACGTCATTGATTGATGAAGAATCTGAACCATACCTATTGAAGTAAATTTAAATCACCTCCATCAAATAGTTGCCTATTTTTATGGAGAGAAAAAAAAAGGTCCCTCACCTGCAGTCAGTCACAGAGTTGAGGCAAGTTAGTCCATTCCAAACACACTGATCAGATTGAGAGGGATTTGCTTTAGGGAAGATAATTTTAACTCTCTCCACTCCCCCATCCCTCCCTCCCGTTTTCTATCAGTTCGCTTTTAATTTCGCAGCTTTGATGTGTGTTGTGTTAAACAAAGATTATGGTGTTTTTCACACTATTTTGAGATTAATACCCCAAACTGCCTTAGCCTCACTGTGATGTATATCTTAACATTGAGATATGGGTAAAACATATTGCTGTAATTGTAACTATAGAATCACAGATACTTGCTGGAAATAGAGCTCCTCATAAGAATCAGAATAATGACTGGTTACCCATGTGATAGATTATATACTTAAACTAGATACTTTAAACTAGATACTTATATACTTAAAGTGTTTAAAATCAGCACACTAAGTAACTCTTCTTATGGTTGAGAAAGTGAGAGAAAAGGGATGATTATAGAAGATGAAAAGAACCTTTGTGTAGAGATACTTCTGAGAGGATGGTGAGTTGAGATGGTCTCCAGTTATCCAACAGTGATGAATTCAAATTATACGGCACAAAGGGGCCAAAGTTCCCCCAAGTTTGATGGTTCTTTTGATTGTATTTTCTCTTAATACACAAAATAGCAACAAACACCACCACAGTACTTGCCTAATCACCTATTCTTAAACGCTGATCCACGAGGTCGTTGTGTGACACAAGACTGGTAATTAAATGCAAGGTAAACAGAACTGAAATTAAACAATTAAATTATATTAAACAACAATTATAATTCATATATATATTCAGTTTTCACATGCTTTTGTCATTTTTTAAAAAAAATTTCTATTTAGATTTGATTTATTTTTTATTTCAGTTTTAGTTTTAGTAATTTTAGTACTTCAACTATTTTAGATTTATTTCAATTAACAAAAAAAAAATGTATATAGTTTAAGTTTTTTAACAATAATAACACTGCTACAGTGCTTTAAACAATTTTATTTTTGCAATATCTAAGCCCTATGTAACATCTCATGTGTAAATTATTTTATTTTATTTTATTTTATTTTATTTTATTTGTTCAACTTCAACTTATTTTATTTCAGTTAATTGCCAGGGAAGGATTTCTAATTTTTCTTTAAACTTTTCTACATTTACAAATGTACAAATGCAAAAAGGTGTTATGAGTAATCCGGATGTTCAAGAGAAAATTGAACAATATAAAAATTACTGGTCATACTTTATATTAGATGTCTTTGCATTGTGCTTAAGTATGTTTCACAATCCAAATCTCCACCTTGCTTCACACTAATTGTGTTGGCTAAGGTGCTAAACTTAGACTATCAAGTCAGTGCTGACCCTACACAGCCTCGTTATAACATCCTGGTAATAGATTCTTCTCAGGTGACCTGTGAACAAACTTGCTTGCACACCCATAGAGTTGCCAACTTCAGCAGAAGGAAATAGGGGACACTCTTGGTTTCTTTTAAAAAATGAAGGAAACTTTTTGTTTCTTTAAATCACATTTGCTTTTTTATTGTCATTTGTAACAATGATACTTCAATGTGAAAAGGTACACTGGCAACTAACCATCCATGATATAATGGGCATCAGTCCTAAATCTAGTAACACATACACACATCCGATGCCAGCGGGAGAAAGAAAGAAAGGTATTCAGAGAGGTACTGAACAGCAAAACAGAGATAAGTAATAGAAATACAAAGTTATCTCATGAAACTCTAGATGGCACAGGCTAATAGGTCCTTAACTAAACCTGCTTGCAATCACATCATTCACTATAGGGCACATCTGATTGGTTCCTGCTGTTATCAGTAGCCAGTAAGCTCGCTGCTCAACCTTTAAATACTTGGTTAGCATTTGCTGTAGCAGTGCAGCGTGGTTTCAGAAACCCTCCACCTTCCCCAGCTCCACCTGTATAGATCTGTTATAGGTAATTCATGTGCGCTATATTGTACAGCAGCAGCATGACTTACTTGCTCACAGCAGTGCGTCATGTATGTATTGGCAGTAGCAAGTAGCAGCAGAGTAGCAGATCTATCTCGTATATAAACGTATGGCAAAATAAATAATTCCAAAGTTTAGTAATCAATTAGCAAAATGGACAAATAATTAAAAAAAACATGCCACAAGTCCTGTGGGTAGCCCTTAAACAACGTCACCAGAGGATCTGGTTCTAATCTGCCTCAAACACTGCTGAGACTGTCTCAAATAGCCTTCAGATCGCCAATAATGCTCCAGATTGGGGCCTGTCCAAGTGAGGCATCTGCACATTTACACCTACTGCATGGAAGGCTTGTTCCTGAGTACTTTCTATCTTAACTTTAGACATATGGGTCCTGGTGCACTACTTTAAATTGGATGAGCGAGTACCTTGCACACACTGATGAAGAGTCAACTTGCCAGAGGACAGAATCCCATGTGTCTTGTGAGAGTGGTCTGCCAACATCCTCCTCACAGGCACTCTGGAGTTAAAATAAAGCACCTGCTATTAGACTGTGAAGAGACTGCAGTGTGGCAAATGCACCCTGGGAAATAAAATGGCGATGACAGCAAGAACTGAATGTGATGCCTGACGCTGACTTCTATATGCAGCAGGGCATATTTGGAGTTTCTGCTCAAGAGCGCCCTCTGGCTTTCAGATGGAGAAGCATTTACTACTGATCACAGAGCCGTACAGCTCTGACAAGCTGCAAATAATTGCAGCCTTTGTCAAATCGCCTGCGGTTTAATTGTGATTAATCATGCAGCCCTAATTGCAAAGATCTTGAGTTTTCGTTGAACGGCGTGTCCATGGCGGCCTGACAAAGTCTGATGTTTCGCCATAAAATAGGAAGCTTTTGTAAGTCAGGCATACAATGTCCGATCTGCCCCAAACTCCACATGTGTGATAAGAGTCCTGGCCTGAAGACATCTACATGCAGTTAGTCATAGAGTCACCTGTTGGCAACAGGAAATGGCATGCTTTGCACTGTAATTCACTCCCCGAAACACATTTAAATATGCCATGTCTTACCAAACATATTAGAAACACGTTAAATCATGCAACAATTGGCTAAGTGCTAATGTATCCGATTTGCGCCACGAAACAGGAAGTTGTTGTAACTCAGGCATACAATGTCCAATCTGCTCCAAATTTCACATGTTTGATAATAGTCCTGGCCTAAAGACATCAACATGGCAATATTCAGTTATAGTCAAAGCACCACCTGCTGGCAGCAGGAAGTGTGGTGCATCAAAATGACTTTGCCATATTTCTCCTCTATTTATCCGCTTAAATGGATATCGGTCGCTGTTCACAGTTTTCCTAAGGCCACCAGGTGGTGGTGGGCCTGGGTGCGAGGGCCCTTTCATCGCTGCTTGCAGCTTTAATTGTTTTTGCATTTGCTCCAAAAAATCCATTATAGCATTTCCATGACTTTCCGAAAGAGGGAAAAAAATATCGAGAGACTGAATACAGCAGTCAGAAAGGAGAATGATGTGAAATTTGCCGTCAGTCCCTTAGCTGTTGTATTAGAAACACCTTCGCAGCAGTGTTAATTAGTTTTTTTGTAATTAACTGCCAAGGTAATATAGCACAAAGTATAGCATTATAAATGTATACAAAAAATTAAAAAAATGAAAATATGAAAAACTTCAGTAGATTTGAGATGTTGATAACTGTGGAAATGCATCATCACAGTCTGTAAAAAAGGGACCATAGCAAACCACAACGATCTAACAATCAAATGAATTCGGATGACAAAATCAAGTCCCACCCTACATTCTTGTTTGAGAAGCCGTTTCACTTGGATATACATCACAACAGGGAAGAAAAGACTATCGCAACTTCCGTTTCATGCCGACTTTAAGTACGGTAAGTTGTCAGGTGAGGGGAACGGTAGAATAATAGAAGTGATAATACACCAATTACAACAAAAAAATGCGAGTATCACAAAACAGACGCTGCATCCGAAATTGAATACTTCCCTACTATATAGTATGTGAAAAGCAGTACGCCAACAGAGTATGTCCGAATACACACGAAAAACAATATAGGCGAAAAGTCCCCGGATGACCTAATACTTCCTCTTAGATTCTGAAGTTCGCATTTTACTATCCCATGAGGCCATAGGAGAGGATTTAAGAACAGAAGTGAAGCGACGCAACTGATGCTGGTAGGTCACATGACAGTTTCAACATGGCGGATGTAGTATTCATACTACCCATACTCATACTATATAGAACGTACCTTTCAAAGGTCGCCAAGTAAGTTCAAATTCAAATGAACAATGTAAAACCCGCTAAGTAACTCAAACCATTTGAGGAAACCGATTGCCGTAAACTATTTAAGTTTTAAAACCAATAAGTATGAGTACTGTAAACTCATATACACTATATTGCCAAAAGTATTGGGACACCCCTCCAAATCATTGAATTCAGGTGTTCCAATCACTTCCATGACCACAGATGTATAAAATCAAGCACTTAGGCATGCAGACTGCTTCTACAAACATTTGTGAAAGAATGGGTTGCTCTCAGGAGCTCAGTGAATTCAAGCATGGTACCGTGATAGGTTGCCACCTGTGCAATAAGTCCATTCATGAAATTTCCTCACTACTAAATATTCCACGGTCAACTGTTAGTGGTATCATAACAAAGTGGAAGCAATTGGGAACAACGCATGCTGAGGCACACAGTGCACAGAAGTCGCCACCTTTCTGCAGAGTCAATAGCTACAGACCTCCAAACTTTGTGTGGCCTTCAGATTAGCTCAAGAACAGTGCTTAGAGAGCTTCATGGAATGGGTTTCTATGGCCGAGCAGCTGCATCCAAGCCTTACATCACCAAGTGCAATGCAGAACGTCGGATGCAGTGGTGTAAAGCACGCCGCCACTGGACTCTAGAGCAGTGGAGACGTGCTCTCTGGAGTGACGAATCACGCTTCTCTGTCTGGCAATCCGATGGATGAGTCTGGGTTTGGCGGTTGCCAGGAGAACGGTACTTGCCTGACTGCATTGTGCCAAGTATAAAGTTTGGTGGAGGGGGGATTATGGTGTGGGGTTGTTTTCCAGGGGTAGGGCTTAGCCCCTTAGTTCCAGTGAAAGGAACTCTTAATGCTTCAGCATACCAAGACATTTTGGACAATTTCATGCTCCCAACTTTGTGGGAACAGTTTGGGGATGGCCCCTTTCTGTTCCAACATGACTGCACACCAGTGCACAAAGCAAGGTCCATAAAGACATGGATGAGCGAGTTTGGTGTGAAGGAAATTGACTGGCCTGCACAGAGTCCTGACCTCAACCCGATAGAACACCTTTAGGATGAATTAGAGCGGAGACTGCGAGCCAGGCCTTCTCTTGTCCAACATCACTGCCTGACCTCACAAATGTGCTTCTAGAAGAATGGTCAAAAATTCCCGTAAACACACTCCTAAACCTTGTGGAAAGCCTTCCCAGAATAGTTGAAGCTGTAATAGCTGCAAAGGGTGGGTCAACTCCAAATTAAACCCTACGGATTAAGAATGGGATGTCATTAAAGTTAATTTGCACGTAAAGGCAGGTGTCCCAAAACTTTTGTACATTGAGTTAAATTCACTTATATTTTAGTGTTGGTTTAGTGAATCATTAGAGTAAACTCAACTTAAAGATTTTTTGTTTATTTTATTCATTCAGTTTGAATTCAGGTAACAAATCTAACTAAGTCGTAACAACTATATCTTTACTTAAATGGTTTGAGGATTTACGGCCGATTGCCGTAAATGGTTTAAGTTCATCAAACTCAAAGTAATAAAGTTACATAAGACTAAGCAAAACCAAACACTGACACAAAATGATGACAGAACAGGAGCACTGTAAAACTCAATAAGTTCAGAATACTCAAAACATTTAAGTAAACTAACTCATTTTGTTAAGTTAGTAGAACATAAAATTTTTTGTAACAAGTGGGGTGGGGCCGAGAGCCGTGGAAGCAGAGCATGTCAGTGTGGTGCACAGGTGTCTCTCTCAAAGCATTTGTCAGTTGCGTCTTGTTCCATGTACACAACAATTGAGTCTTTTCAATATAAAAGTCTTTGCTACTGAGTGATTCCTTCATAAAGACAGTCTTTGCCGCCATCTAATGGCGTAATAATGTAACTTCCATTGCTGTTCATGGTCAGGGACTATTTTTTCCCGGTGGAAGGAAGGCTTTAGTGAAAGTTTACTTCATGAAAGTTGCATTGATAGATATTTTTTGGCTTTAATATTTGTATTGTGTGGTAACCGTTTTATAAAAGCAATAAGGTACTCAAGGCTAGTGCTTTATCGTGAATAAGTCACGGTTGAAGGAGTTTCACATCATGCCTAACAATGCCCTCCAGCCGTGACTTATTCAAGATACAGCACAGCCTCTCATA
The DNA here is from genome assembly GCF_019924925.1 of Ctenopharyngodon idella. NCBI lineage: Eukaryota > Metazoa > Chordata > Actinopteri > Cypriniformes > Xenocyprididae > Ctenopharyngodon > Ctenopharyngodon idella. Next base: position 11,529,977 of record NC_067238.1, on the reverse strand, counting down.
CCTTATTGCTTATGTATATAATCAAACAACATACAGTATATGTGGTCTTAAAAGTTTTGCAGCCCAACCTCAACCTAACCACAGGCTCTACTCTTCACCATAATGGTAAGCCTACAAAACTAACATAACAGAACCCTCTGTAAATCCCAACATTACACAACATTAAACACTAACTTATGTCTCCCTATGTTAATCTTGTGCAAAAACACTCAAAATAACCCTTAATTTCAGCATTTATTTATACAGTCTGATGCAAAGCATGCTGGGAATTAGAAATGTGCTGCAACTCAACTCAATCATATTAAGTTCAGCTTACTACAATGACATTTTGAGTTCACGCAACTTTTTTTCTATTAAGTACAATGAACCTTCATTATTATTTGAGTGAAATAAACTCATTTTATTTAATTAATTTCACTGTTTGGTTTTACAGTACCTGCTCAGGTAGTATGCGATTTCGGACGGAGCGAAAATATGCTACAGTTAAAGGTGAAGCTAACACAACCATAGATTATGGACTACTGAAGCAACAGAATAAGTGGGTATATGCAAATATTGATCCTTGGAAGTCATAATATGCATAATACAGCCCTGGAGAAAAAGTAAGCATATAATGAATACATGGTTACTGTAAAACCCTGACTACACCACTGATTGACAGCATTAATTAATCAGATTATGATCAAATGATGGAGAAGAATATAATAAGATGGCTTATTATATCCAGCAAGTTATCCAATTATGTTGGAGATTTCTGATCGAACTGCTGCCTATTGTAGGTACAGGATCAGGTGAATGGCTTCCGTTGCTGGTGTTGTGTAATCATCCACTTACAGATGTAACTGATCCTTAATTAACAGCTCCTGCACTGATTACTCCGTAGGCCACTCTCCTTTGTTTGGTAAGAGCTACGGTGACTCTCCGTTTGACCTTTGGCTCTTACTTTTAATCATTCGCTCTATGCATTATCTGTACTGTAGGATTGTTCAAGAGAAGAGTATGGACAGGAATGACATGAATGAGAATGACTAAGTAGCAAATCAGACAACAGAGTTTTTCATTGTATGAAGCTAGGCAGTAATCTCTTTATCTCTTTCTCTCCTATGCGTCAGGACAAAGCCTAATACTCACACGCACACTCTTGGAAGGCACACGCGGAGGCAGTGAGGCATTATGGGCAGGGTGGGCTATTAACCTTTTTGCCCACTATTCACAATGGCTGATCAATGCTGCATTTATGAACTGAGTGAAAAAGTATCCAGTTCTTTTTGCTTTTACAATGGAATTGAAAGTGGAATTGTATTAAATTTGCGCAATTACGAAATAATTTTTGAAACTGCACTAATGCCAAAATAAAGCAAACCTCTGGTGCTCACTATAAGACAAAGTTAGTGGACCATCATCACAGACTGTTATTAATCAAAGCAAAGTTTATATATATATATAAAATTTAAGCTTTTAAAAGCACTTCACCATCTGACTATAGAGGCACATAAGTAATTTGAGTTTGAGACCCTGTTATAGAGGTTTAATTCCCTGTCACTGACTGCTAATATAAAAATAGGCAGATGTTATATTATACCTTGTTTAATAGGCTGATTGGATTTCTGGAGATGTGTTGAGACACCTCTGCCTGCTGGCGCCACCTACAGGTCAGTGTTAGTAAAGCAGCGGGTTCTGTAGAGGTTAGTGAGTGCACAAACCAGAGCCATCGCCATGCTGAGCACATAAGACTGCAGCACACCGTCTGTCTCTTTCTCGCTGGCTCTCTTTTCTTGTCAGTCTGATAAGGCTACATAATACAAATGAGCACCACCCATGTCAGTACATCATAGATACATTGAAAGGATTGAATAAAGATTGGACTGCCAGCATGTTGAAGTTGCAATCAACAGCACATATTTAAAAGAATAGTTCACCGGTCATCATTTACTCACCTTCACATCAACACAAACCTGTTTGACGTCATTTTTCTTCAAAAAGAAGATGTTAGCCTTAGTCAGCATTTACTATCATTGCACTGAAAAAAGATGTAATGATGCATGTGAACGGTGACTGAGGCTATCGTTCTGCCTTACCTGTTAACTGTCACCCCGCTTTTTGAACTTAGATCTAAACTTAAATGGTCGTAATTCAAGAATGCTTTGCAATACAGACCTAAGGTTGGTCTCTTTTTTAAAGAAGACACTCAGCAGAAAATGACAGCACTTCAAAAAAAATGAAAGTGTAAAAAAGTTATAGAAGTTTGTTTACTGTAAAGCAAACATACTAAACTAAACATTTTTTATTTTATACAAAATATGTATTTTGGAAAATCATTTGGACTTTAAAATTGCTAGAAAATCAAAGCTATTTGTCTAACCAAGTAGTTTTCCAAATTTGAAGATATCACAAATTGAACCCGCTAAAGGTTTTAAAATACCGGCATGCAGTGTTGTCAAGTCCGTGGTTTTCCCGTGGAATTGGGCTACTTTAACACTGTTGCCGCAAGTTGTTTTTCATGTCCGCGGGTTGAATCGACCCCAAATAACATGATATTTAGCCCCTGGAATGCAAATTTTACCAGGGGAGCCCTGCCAAAAACACGGATTTTACCCCCCGGAACGTGATATTTACCGTGGGACACCCCCTGAAATGTGATTGGGCTAGTTTTGGGGTAGTTTTGAGTAGCAATTGGGCGGGTTTTGTTGTGAAAACCTGGCAACCCTGCCGGCATGTTAACGGTTTTCACTGGATGAATTTTGAGTGTTTAAGCTTTCAAATGATATCTAATTTAAGATGATTACTAAAACATGTGGGGAAAAGGCAATAAAAAGTGTGCCAAGTGTCCAGTGTTGCCAAGTCCACGGTTTTCCTGCAGATTTGGGCTACTTTAACGCTGTTGCCGCGGATTGTTTTTCATGTCCGCAGGTTGAAGCAACCCCAAATAACATGATATTTAGCCCCTGGAATGCTAACTTTACCAGGGGAACCCCGCCAAAAACGCGGATTTTACCCTCAGAGCGTGATTTTTACCGGGGAATCCTCCCTGAAAGGGCTAGTTTTGGGCTAGTTTTGAATAGCAATTGGGTGGGTTTTGTTGTGAAAACCGCTAGCAGGACACTGACAGGCTAAGCAGAATAGCTACAGTCGCAGGTTAACAGGCTAACAAACAAATTTTGACCTTTTGAATAATTGCCATTTCTTCAAAGAATGAGCATTTGTTTCTTCTACTTACAACTGTCTCCCATTAAAAAATAATAATAATAGGTTGTTTGCAATCACGTGGTTCTGGTGACGCGCGAAATTGATGTGGAGGGCAAGCAGTGAAAATTAGAATGGAAGAGATGGAGAAAAGTCCGTACTGTGCTGGTTTAGAAAGGTATAAACAGAAAATTACAACATATTTTGGACGTAAACCTTGTGTTATGAAGAGGAGCGATTTTTCTACTGAATTGAAAGACATGTCTGCCATCGAGGAGGTAGAGAATGTGAAGCTGCCGTCACGCCGCGTTCAGTTCTAGTATGGTTTGTTTATATCGCACTGTCTTTCTGATAGTGAAGTTAGGGCAGTATTTTTGATTTTCTTTCGTGATTGTGAAAAATGTCGCCATTGTAGGTCATTTATGCTGAATCGAGAATTGCAACAGGGGCTCACATCATCGTTCAGGGAAAAAAACTGGACGATGTAATACAATTTTCGCCTTTTCTACATCTAAAAACACACTAAGGGAAGCAGGTTGAGGAGGTGACGGAGAGACGCCGTAAAGCAAATCTAATAATGTCACTGATTGAACCTACTCCCTATCACTCAATAAAATAATAATCACATAGCTGAGTGTTTTTGAAAGTGTTGTATTTTGTTTGGTTTAAAAATTAACATTACATTTGCGAGTATGACCCTCACTCAGCTTGTAAATGAGCATAACTATGGTAGACTATTTTCTACCATATGATGGCTGAAACAGCAGCGCGTGACACTGTTTTCACGGTAACCACATCAACATTGTGAACGGAATTCTACAAAACTTAAGTGAAAACACCAAATGATCATGCAATGGGATAAAATATCTTCCCTTCTCTGCAAACAATACCATGAAGAATGTGAATATTTAACCAAGTCAAAAACAAAAAATGTAAGCAGGTAACGTTATCCATATTCATTTCAGTATCAGCAGATGCAAAACGCTATAAAAAGTGACAACTTTTAAAGTTAAAAAACGATATATGTTACGTAAACAATAAAAGCTCATTGTGGTTTCTCGGTTTGATAGATTTGAGCAACCATAAACGATGCAAAACATAGGAATTTTGAGTTTGTCATAGGATTCCTATATAGAAAAAATCACTCCTTGCCCTCCAGCCGCATTTCGCGCTGCAGCAATGACGTCATGTGCAAACAACCTATTAAGGAATATTTCATCTTATTCAGGCCTAGTCCACACGTAGATGGGTAATTTTATAAACTGAGTTTTTCCTCCTTTGTTTAAAAAAATAAATAAATAAAAATAATCGCATCCACGTGAAAACGCAAAAACACGCTATGAAGCGCTGTCAAGAGCATGACAAACCAACAGGTGGCGATATAACCAATCAGAAGCCTGGAAAAAAGGTTATTACTGGTTCCGGTGTTGTGCCGAATTCTGACCCCCGCCAAATTATTACCCCCCTAGTATTGGTAGATTTAGAGTTAGGTGTGGGGGAGGGGTTAGGATTAGGCAATCAGGTAGCGACTTCAATGAGGGGGGTAATAATTCGGCAGGGAGTCAAAATTCAGCACAACACCGGTTCCGACGTCACAAGCCAAAATCTTCACCGTCTACACAACAACACTGTAACCAGAGTTTCTAAAAATCTTCACCCTGGCAGGAGTTTTCAAAAATGTTCGGTTTTAGTGACCGGATACTGCGATTAAGTGTGGACGAATGGCCAAACCACAAAGAAAAAGCTGCGGTTTTGAAAATACCTCTGTTCATGTGGACAGGGCCTCAAATTCAAACAGGGCAAACACTTTTCAAAATGAGCCAGTATACAAATAAAGAAAAATTTGACTCTTTATACTGATATAGTGATAAATAATAGCATGTTTTTTGGCTTCTCTGCATCAGCTGTAAATGAGAAACACAGTTTAACATGTTTGGTATGAGCTATTTTTGAGCCAAAAAATATAAGCGAATTGAGGGAAATTTTATCATCTAGCTTTTTTTTTGTAAACTTTTTTGTGAACTCTTATTGTGTACACAACAGGAATAAGTATGCATAATAAGCGTGACGACTGAATTAACCGCAGTGTGTAGGTGTTGTTGCCTGTGATTAAAATGACATAACCCCAATGAAATAACTGTTGCCAGAATTCATGAAATTAATCATTAAGGAGTCATGCAAATGTTCTTTTACAGATGTCAGCCTAAGAAACAAGCCATCAGAAGAGTTCTAGACACAGCAACATCTTATTTCCACTAAAAGAACACAAAATCACATGCATATATGCATGTATAAAATGCATATATGAATAAATACAAAAAATGTCTAGTGGTGAAAACCCTAGTGGTGAAATAGACACAGTAGGTGCCCCTCATGCACGTCCACAGTCATAATTCACTTGACATGCCACCATGACATCAAAAGTGGACTTTAAATTTGGCTAATACACATAACTCACATTTAAATAGCATCTGTAAATAGATACCTTAACCACCCTACTTAACTAGTTGTCAGTGAAATCTTGCGTTGTGATATCAGGGATGTTTCTGTTTGCATTCCTGGTAAGCAAATCTGTTGTCCTGTTCTCCATTTCCATTTGGTGAAATTGACACTTTACATTTTAAATGTGTTCTTGGTCTTATTATAAATAGTTTATTAGTTTCTTCATAATCTTTCATCAAATAAAATTACTTATGGGCTATTGATTGAAGCTAACTGTTAGCCGGATTGTTACTGTATGTAGTCATTGTTTTAGCAAACTTAAAGGTCTGACTCCAATTTTATGATATAATTAATTCCTCACAATAATTCCTAAAATAAAGACTAAATAATAATTAAAAAAACAGCTTTAGCAAAGGAATAAAATACGGAATAAAAATATTTAAATTAAATTAACATACAATTTTTAAAAATACAAATAATTCCTTAACAAATAAGTCATAAAATAAAATAAAATAATTTGTTTGACTTGCATTATTTTAACAGATCTACAGGTACAATTTTATAATTAAATTTTCTGAATAATTTAATAATAATAGTAATAATAATAGTTATATAGGCACTGTGGAAGATTTACTTCTTTGTGCTGTGCAAGCAGTCTAAACCAATACTTAAAGTAAACTTCAGTCACTGCTTCAGGATTCCAGGCCTCATTTTCCCAGAATTACCCTCACAAACACCCATAGACATGCATGCTGTAACCTCAACTCTTGCGTGGGCTCAGAGCCATGCTTTTTAATATCATTAACAGGTGGCTTTCTAAAATAGAATCAAGAAATGCTCACACATGTACTGGCACACATAGCAACGCAAGGAGATACAACCATCATGCTAGCATGGAGACGCACACTGAAATCTCTCAGACACAGTCAGCAGGGCAGCCATGAAGAAACAATTGACAGACAGACACAGACCCAATGCCAAAATTATTGATATCATTATGCCCGGACATGGGCGTGATCTTTTTCAGACGCAAACAACCCCCCACCCCCAACTAGCGGTGTACCATGTCGATGTCCTCCCTCTTTAAACCCCTCTTGCGTACTTTCTGTCCGTCTCAGAGAAAACCCCTCTGCAAACCGGCCTTCACGTATTCGACACTCAACAGGTCAGCTGCTTGTTTGTGCTGTTGTGATTCACTGTAGAAGTACTTGCTTTGTCAACACTGTTAAGTTACAATTAAAAGGCATAATATTTGTTTTGTTGAAAAAGAAAGTAGCTTATTACTAACATATGCTTGACCATCAAGTCATGTTTAATGTTTTTTCTCTCTATACTATATACTACCTTTTGGCAGTATTATGTCCTGTATTTTTTCAAATATGCTGTGGTTCACATCTGAAAGATTTTGGTCAGTTTCTGCAAGCTAATTTAATGAAGTCAGTTAAGAACTGCATTAAATATTTTAGATAGATGATATGTCGCATTCTATATACAGAGAAATTAGCTTTATTGCAGCATAAATGGTATAAAAAGCATTCAAATAAATTGTAAGGTTTACTTTGTTACTATTAAAAATCAAACAAGTAAATGTTTTTGCTGACTATTGAAAAAAATATAAAGGTCAACAATTTACTTATTTATTTATTTATTGGTGGTGCTGAAGGGTTCTATAGTAAGACCAAATCAAAATCACGGGGGTTTGTTGTGACGCTTAGCAGCGCAACAACAACAACAAATCATTTAACAATCATGCTGATAAATACCTACATTGGCTAAAAGAAGCCAAGTATATGGGTCATTGACGAATAAGGTTTTTAAAAGTGTAATAAAACATAATGGAGATATAATTAATTTTGAAGTTTTATTCAGTGTTAACAATGAGATTATGTGGTTTTTATAATCAATTAACACTGCTTTTGTCATTTTTTACAAGATGGACAAAATTTGTCAGCAAAAAAGTCATTTGGTTTAACCAAAATTTCGGTTTTAGCGAATGACGATATTTTCAAACAGTGCTGACATGATGATATCTAGCTAACTAGCAAAAGGACAATCAAACCTTTTATATTTAGTACAAGTTTTTAAAATATTACAACATTTTCCATGTTTTAAAGCGGTTGTACCGAATGACCTGATGTTTCAGGATGAGCAAGTGAAAACATGAATTTTTCAAATAGTTAAAAGAGAGCTAGTTACTTTGCTTCACAACCATGTGGTCCTTTGCAGGTGTCTGAATGACGTTATATCTTTGTTTTTATTATTATTATTATTAAGGCATTTAGACAAAAAAATGACCTGTCATGTCATTGACCCATATACACACCTCTGTTCAAAAGTTTGGAGTTGGTATGATTTTTTTTAAAAAGTTTTTGAAAAAAAAAAAAAAAAAAAAAACCAAGGCTGCATTTATTTTGAACACAGTAAAAAGAGTATTATTATGAAATATTATTATAATTTAAAATATCTGTTTTCTATTGTCATACATTTTAAAATATAATTTATTCCTGTTATGGCAAAGCTCTCTTCAGTGTCACATGAAGTAAGAAAGCATTTTATTGAAATATATATTTTTTGTAATAATTTAAAAGTTATTTCTGACACTTTTGATCAATTTAATATGTCATTGCTAATTAATATTGCATTACATGCAATCATGATACAATCAATAAATCACTGAAGACAAAATTGAGTAGTAGATCGGTTTTCATTTAGAAATATATATAATATAGAAATATAATATATATAAACTAGATAATTGAATTGGTTACCAAACAGTTTTGGTTACCACTGACTTCCATTGTATTAACAAAAATGCCTTATGATAAACATTGTAGCATATCATGGGGTAGTTTGTGATACCCAAGTCAAGTCATCATGTTAAACATGTTCTTCCATTTCATAAAACTGTGCTTTAGTTTGATTTTCTGTTTCATGATATTCTTAATTTTTAGAGTAACCAGTCTGACCAACCACTGACTTCATCACCTCCTCCTCATCATTCACATCTTCAAGCTGTATTAGGGCTCAGTTGTGTGAATGGGCAATGCCTGCAACTCCCAGCATCCTTCAGCTGTCTATCTGGCCTTAACGCCTCCATTATTAACATCCTCAGCTGCATAGTCTTCTGACGAAGCCTTCCTCACCTCTACATTAGAAACACACTAGACTAGATTGATCTTTCTGGATCAATCTAACTCCGACCTCTCCAGCACTAACTGTCTTTGTTTGTCCTCTCATCTGATTATTTTGTTCTCAATCATCTAAGAAGACTTAAATGTCCTTTCAAAATAAGCCACTGTCTCTTAATCACTTATTTGGATCTCTAAAGCTGCAAATCAATCATGTGGTCCACATTCATCGTGCAGGATGAAGAGGTAAGGACAGGGAATGCATCTTCTGGGGTACACCAACCTTCCTGTGCGCTGGATGGGTTTTTGGGATCACGGGGCGGCGGACGCAAGCGCCGACATAGAACACAACCCAATTCTGCAGATGGAATTAGCGAAAGCCAAGAGGGCAAAATCAAGCTGACGTTATTCTTGGCTGTAACCGGCATCCTTCTCACTGTGCTCGGTGTGGGCACAGAGTTCTGGGTGGAACTTACACCATCCAAAAGCTTCTACAACAATCAGACTTGTCTGGTAGCACATTATGGCTTATGGAAATGCTGTACAAAGACTTTCTGGGTGTCAGATATGGACACAAAGCAGGAGATCTGTGGGCATTTGCACTTACAAGGAGGTAAGAGCTTTTGTGAAAAAAAAATGTCTCAACTGGAGTGGAAGCATTATGAATAATCGGCTAGAATAACATCACCTTTCTGGATCCCATTATAGAATCCAATTGCACCTTCTTTAAGTTCTACACCACTGGAGAAAACATTGTCCTATTTCAGAAAACGCCAGAAAAGAGTGAGTCATCGCACATCCCCCTCTCTGTCTTTAGATCCTGTAGCACTAATGTGTCTTTCTTTGTGTCGTCACTGAGTGCTGACCCCCATATATACATTTTTAACCAAAATATGATACTTAAATGTTGTGTGAGCAACGAAAAATAGCATAACATGAATAAAATCAAATAAAATGAAGGAATAAAACATTACATTGCCAACAGAAACAGATTCTTGAGATGTTTTGTACCACTTTTCAGTACCACTTTACAGTAAGGTTTCAATTGTTAACAATAGTTAACTACATTAGTTAACACAAACTAATGAAATTAACTAACAATGTAAAGCATTTATTGTTCTTAGTGTTAATTTCAACATTTACCAATCCATTATTTAATTAAAAAGCTGTATCTGTTAATATTATTTAGTGGACCTGAGCTGACATGAACTAACAATGAAAAATTGTATTTTTATTAACTAACGTTAATAAAGATGAATAAATACTGTAACAAATGCATTGCTCATTGTAAGCTATTGTTGGTTAATGCATTAACGTTAACTAATGGAACCTTACTAAATGTTACCAAATTTTCAAAGAAAATCTGTATCATATTTAAAGGTAACATTGTGCTAATTAAAAAGGTTAATGAATATTACTTTAAAGAAATTTCATTAAAATGATGTACTCTTAAAGTAATGAGTGTCTTTAAATGGACAGCCACATGAAAACCTCAGTTCAAGAGCTCATCCCTGTTGAAAAAACCAGCATATGCTGGTTAGGTATGTTTTGAAGCTGGTTTGAGCTGGTTTATGCTGGTCCTTAGCTGGTCATGAGCTGGTTTAAGCTGGTCACGTGCTGGTCCAGGACCAGCTTAGGACCAGCACTTGACCAGCTTAAACCAGCATAAACCATCTCAAACCAGCTTCCGTGTTTCAAACCTAACCAGCATATGATGTTTTTTTTAACAGGGATGGCAGCCAAACCACCTAAAAACGTTATAGATTGCACCTTTAAATCAAAACATTCTCTGTCTGTTAATTCAGCTCAGCAGATGTGTGCATTATGCCATTATATCATTGCTATTTGCTGATTAAAACCCTCTTCCCTCTTCAGATCTGACAGTAGCATCGGCCATGTTTGCTATCATTAGTCTTTTCCTGATGTTGATGGGATCTATCTGCATTATCATGGCAGTGAGCAAAGGTGTTCAGTTCTTCTTGAAGCCAGCCGCAGTTTGCTTCATTCTGTCAGGTAACATTATTATGCAATTGGCTAACATCTTTAATCTTAAAGGGTTAGTTCACCAAAAAATTAAAATTCTGTCATTAATTCCTCACCCTCATGTTGTTCCACGCCCGTAAAACTTTCATTCATCTTCGGAACACAAATTAAGATATTTTTGATAAATCCGATGGCTCAGTGAGGTCTGCATTGCCAGCAAGACAATTAACACTTTCAAACGTCCAGAAAGCTACTAAAAACATATTTAAAACAGTTTGTGTGACTACAGTGGTTCAAAAAAAAAAATCGTAATAATATTAGCGACGAGAATACTTTTTGTGCACCAAAAAAAAAAAAATAAATAATGACTTTATTCAACATTGTCTAGTGAAGGCCGATTTCAAAACACTGCTTCATGAAGCTTCAAAGCTTTACTAATCTTTTGTTTTGAATCAGTGGTTCAGAGCGCATATCAAACAAAAGTCACATGAACTATTGAAATTTCGAAAAACACTCATAATATAACAAAGCCTCGTTTACTGAAATCACGTGACTGGCGCTCCGAACTTGCACTTTGAAACACTCTTTTAAAAGTCTGCCCATTTCCAATACGCTGTTGTTGTGTAAATGAACGACCAAAACACATAAAATTGTTCTGTTTTTAGTTGAAAACAAAGTCATTTCTTCTTGATACATATTTCACCATTGATTCTATAAGAAATGGTTTATGCTAAATAACATACACTATAGTCATTTCTATATACTGTATGTCATCGTCCAAACAGATTCAAAAAAAGCATTGTGGTCTTGAAAGAAAACTTCTTTTTAAAGAAACTGTTTGATTACACTAATATAACAGACAGATTTGGTTACATTAACACCGAGAAGAAGAGCAGAACTAGCCAACAATGCTTGCTAACACAAATGCTGCATGGTCATTTAGAAAGAGCAAGGTAATTCCAGATTGCTGATAAAAGCCTAGAAACATAAATTTGTACACATCTGATTTTCTTCTTTCCTCTGTCTTTTAACAGGTGTCTTAATCTTCATCTGCCTCATAGTTTTCCACCAATCAGTGCTTTCATACTTAGCAAGTGACCAATCCATACCTCTACACCATGAAATGTCATGGTCAGTGACGTGTGTGGGCTGCGCAGGGGCTCTGGTTGTTGTTGCTGGGGTCTTGTTCTTGGTCCTTGCTCTTCCATACAGTCCATGGGAAAAGTGCTTACCTAAGAAGAACAGTGACATCTAGTGGTGTGGAGACTGACTCATTCAGTTTGCACTGAATCCTGTTGATAATGTGGAACAGATGACAACAGTAGTCTAATACATTCTGGTGAATTTGGGAAACAAAGGATTCATGAACTTACACACACACATGGTGGTTGGCAATGTGATTTACAGATGAGTTGGCAGGAGGTGGCCCAGACATTTTGGCAGATTATACGTACCATTACGATGGAATGGTTCAGTGAATATCGAGCCTAAAAAACTAATATATATTAGTTCATATAACAGAACAGATCAATAATCTTTTGTGTAAAACTTGTGTGCAATATTTCTTTTTTTGAACTATTCCTTTTATTTGTTTAATTTTTTAAAATGTTATAATATATGTGTTCTATATGGCAAATATAATATAGCATAACAATTGATGCTGTATATTTTGGTTAACTTTATATACTGGAGCGGTTGTTTAGAAAATGTATAAAATCTAGGACTATAATTTTGGAATAGTTTTGGAATTTTGCTAAAATATAATTTTCTCTTTCATAATGTGGAAATCAGCAATTCATGTCTCCCTGTTATTTTTTGTACCTATGGCGAAGGAAATAAGTGATCCACTTGAAATCCACAACAAAGCTGCTTGAGATACATCAATGAATTTATTCTGCTGCTGGTCGACACTGTTTATTTATTAACAGCAGTGCCTTGAAGCAACGTGAAGACGTGAAGCAACCACATGGAATCTTACATTGCATATTTGAAAAACAGCATGATGGCTCACTTTCTGTTTTTTCTCTTTTTTTAAGTAGTGGACAAAACTGTGCACAGTGTTGCGTAGCACTGTCAATAAATCATAAATAAAGTGATGATTATTTACAGGAACTTTAAATGTTCTGGCTGATTTGCAGAAGCATACATACTGAGAAAGTGAAATTAGAAAAAGATACGTACCAGCTTAAACTGTAGAAATATGTTGTGAAAGTCACAGACAGAGGGCAGTTTAGTCTTTCAGGAGGAATTTCAGTTACATGATGATGCTTCTAGCCATATTGAAAATCTCATTTTCTGTTTTATGTGGTTTAGTCTGGCAGCTGACAGTGCCAATGAAAAGCCCAGTTGAATCATCTCCGGTTTTGACCAGCCCTTTTCATCTGGAGGTGGTCGCTTGATGACAGCAAGAGATGAATTCAAATCTAAAGCATTAATTAAAGGCCCCAATGTCTACTGCTGTTGCTCCTGCTGCTTCTCATTGTGAGCGCTGACACTGATGCTGATCTAGAATCAGTTATTGAAAGTGTTAGAGGAAAGCAGATCATAATAATGAGAAACTTTCATTGTTGGCTGCCTCTGGTGCATGACAGAAATAGCTTTCCTACTGAGTTGGGCTGGATTATGCAACAATCCGAACTAGGAATACATTGGTTTAAAAATCAAACTTTGAGTATTTTATTTCATTTATTAATGTGACCTTTTTATAAAACAAAAGAATATATATTTATTTGAATTATTTGTAGGCTACAGACTGGTTTAAAGTGTTTTTGCCTTTCAGTGTTTTTTCTCCTCTTGCAAAACTAGGCAAATTGTTTCTAATTAATAAATATTTTCTGTGTCTTCTTGGTATAAATTCTGTTATTATTATTATCGGTCCTGGTTTTGGTTCACTGATTCATTTGATGAAGATTATACATAGACTATGCTGTTCCCCTTCAAAAAGGAACTTCAATGCTGCGTCATGGCATTGACCCTATGGGAACGCTTCCACATGATCCGGTGTCTGAAGCATGTGTCTACACATGGCAATCTGATTGGTCGAAGTGTAGTATGTCACTGAAACTATAAATAGCTGTCTGAAATGTGCATTATCAGCTTCTTTGTCTTCAGAAGCTGCATGTTTGCTGAGTGTGTGTTGTTTTGTTTGCTGTGAAAAACTGTTTGTGTGGTTTGTCTTTAGACTAGGAATTAGAAAAATATAATATCTAACGTTTAGGAGATGCCCACACTATTACGGGGGACGACTCACACAAAATCTGTGTGCTCTGGATGGGTGAGGAGCATGCACGGTCAGTTCTCGAGGATGCAGATAGGCAGGCGGGTGCTTCGGCAGAGCAGCTCCCTCAATCTGAAATGTTTGAGGAGATGGTCTAGGTTGTTACCCGTGTTAAGTTACTCAAGTTACTCAAGTTAAGTCTCGACTAACCTAATGAACAATGAGCGGTCAGTCGTTTGAAGCTGGACAACTTCCTCACCTCTGGTAGAGAACAACCTTCCTGTCGTCATTTCCCTGACCTCCATACTGAGGTGTCAGTGGTTTGGAAGAATCTGTACTCCTCTCGAGTGCATACCCAGGCCACTTCTACCTACTCTACAGTAATTGGGAAGTGTGAGCATGGGTACAGGACAATACTGAAAATGGAAGAGATGCATGTGGTCTATCTGTCCCACTCATGCGCACCATCATGGAGGAAAACCGCCTTACCCTCAAAGCCCTGTAGGGTAACATCCAGTCTTGTGTGTTAGGTCTATGCAGCAGCAAGTCAGGCAGGTGAGTCCCTGCACACCAGGCTGACCTGCTCAAAGAGTTGGATTATGGCAATTAGCCCCTGAGACAGTAAAAGAGCTCCTCCGGGCTACAGATCTTGTGATAAAGCACATGGCATGTGCCATTGGTCATTCAATGGCTGCTATAGTCATGAAGGAGCGGCACCTGTGACTTAACCTCACAGGGATTGACGAAAGGAATAAAGCATTTCTCCTGGATGCACCAATTTCACCTTCTGGCCTGTTTGGTGACACAATTAATAACGTCGTCAACAGATACAAGGAGGCCAAGCAACAATTGATGGCATTTAAGGAACGTAATTGCTGTGAGAGACATAAGGCTAGGTCAGAAGCTTTCAGTCTTCAGAGACTGTTAGGTCTCATGACAGCAGTGGCCAGTGTCATTCCATTAGGCCTACTGCACACTAGACAGTTTCTGTTCATAGTGTCCTGCTTAAAAGCAGAGGCTTTCATCATCTGAATTATCATTCTAGGGTCGTAAGGGTTACGCGAAATGGTCTACATGCCCTTCACCTCTGGAAGAAGCCCTGGCTCCTCAACAGATGCCTGGCACTCAGAGCATGTTGCTGTTGCAAGAATCTCATGATGAACACCTCCCTCATGGGCTGGGGTGCATTTCTCAATGGCCACCCAGCCAGTTGCCTTTGGGGGGACCCACATCTTTCCTGGCACATAAATTGCCTTGAGAGGGCAGTGTTTCTAGTGTTGAAGCATTTCCTCTCACTGCTGAGGGACTACCACATGTTGATTCGCACAGACAACACCTCGGTAGTGTCTTACATTAATCAGTTCGGAAAGGTCTTCTGTCTCAATTTCAGGAGACAATCTACCATCCCCGGCTGGAGATCTGGAAACTTTGAGTCTGGCCCCTGAGGAGTACCAGCTCATAGATTCTGGTCTTTCAACCAAGGTTGTTGAGACAATTTTGAGTTCTAGAGCCCCATTCACTAGGAAGCTGTATACCCTGAAATGGCAACTCTTTGAATCATGATGCGAACAGCACCACTTGTACCTGCCCTGTTGATTCTGTGCTGGAGTTCCTTCAAGAATGCCTTTCAGTGGGGTTGGCCATTGCTACGCTAAACGTTTGTGTGGCCGCTATTTCTGCTAGCCATGTACCTTTGGATGGAGCATCTGTTCAGAGGCACCCTCTGGTGTCTCGGTTCTTGCACAGTGCCAGATGGCCGGTCAGGTTCCTTCCTGGAAAGTCTTCACTTTTTATGTCTGGTTCGTGCTTTGAGGATCTATGTCCACAGCTCAGGCCAGTGGCGTAGATCCTCTCAACTTTTGGTCTGCTTTGGTGGTTGCAATAGAAGTAGAGGAAGGCATAGGAAGTGGAGCTCACGGCGCAGATAGAGAGCAGATGGGAATGGCCGAACGATGGTCTGGGAGGCTGAGGCGGAGCCGTAGAGAACCAGTGGAGGTGGGGCTGACGGACCTGCTGAATAATGCAGTTGAGGTGGGAGAGGAAGGCTGGGCAGGATCAGTGACGATAACTCCATCTCAATACAAGACGATGAAACAGGCATTATGCTGGGCAGAACCAGCGGCAATGATGAAGGCTCAGAAGGTACAGGGCAGGGTGGGAAGCATTACCTCCATTTCCCAGTCTATCAAGCATTCGTCAGTGTCCAGCTCCACCAATGTCTCTTCTGTCAGGACGTTGCTGCCTCACACACCTTTTCAGACTTACTTTGGGGCTCAGGCTTCTTAGTGGGCATTGGCTCTGGCTCAGGGTCCATAGCAAGCATAAGCTCCCTGTCTGCAGTGGGCTCTGGCTTGTAATCCATGTGCGTCATGGAGGGTGGTTGGCTGGGCTCTGGGCTTGGCTGCGTCGTGGAATATGGACCTGCAGTGGCTATACCAGATGTTATCTGTTCAGTTAGGCCCACTGCAGACACCGGAGAACTGCTTCTCTTCATTTTTCCCTCTTTCAGATCAGGTAAGTCACAAGGGTAGTGGAAATTTGCCCCAACCCAGAAAAGAGACTTTAAAGTGTTATTATCAAAGTCAATTTGTTCGGCGATCTGGCAAAAGTTAAAATAATGGAAGCCCATCACGGGCAAGGGCAATAAACTGAGCCATAACCCTATTTAGGTTCTGGTATTCTGTAATGGTTTAAGTCCAAGGATGAAGAAGAAGGTATAAATAATGACTTTATTAACCATAAGCCAACAACTTGAAACAGTGTGCCATGTTGGTCAGTCACTACTTTATTTATGCTCTCATGTAGTTTTTATTTTCATAATTTTTCTTTGTATGATCTTTGTATGCACTGATTATTATCCTAAACCTTTTTATGCATGTGCATCTACACATGGACTTCAGGATTTGTCAGATATGTGAAATGACATCCATGCTGAAGCCGAGATTCTATTGCCTATTTCCATCCATCCGTTTCGGATGTTTGACATGCTCTCTTGATATGAATTACTGAATGTGCCAATCACTGAGTGAACACAACCTTGTTTCTGGCTTGGATGAATGCAAATTTGATATAAAGAATAAAACATCCACCACCTTGCCTTCATGCATTGTTTCTTTTCTTCACTGTCACATAGAAACACATGTCATTTTCTTTTTGACCTCCTTCCAGATTTCCATCTCCCTGTTCATCCCACTCATCTCATTTCCTCCCTCCTGCTTCCTCTAAATTTAGAGCGTGGCCAATCGCGCTCCAGAGGACGTAAGCAACACAAACATGGATTAGAAGTGCGGTTCCCCTCTCTTTCCGAGCCACCCAAACCTATCATAGAAATAGTGACCATCAGTATAGCTGATTTTATTTACATCTAAACTATGACAGACACCAGTATGGTGTGGGTGTTCTACTTAAGTTTAGCTTTGGTTACATATCAGGTATCTTTACCTTCAGTGTGACCTAGATAAATCTGCAGGGCACATAGCAACTGAATCTTCTGATGAGTTACAGCTTGTTTATGTTCGCCTATCTTTAAACTCTGCCCTTGTTGGTTTGACCTCTGAAAACTCTGCACTTACAGTTCACATACACTTTCAGCCAGCTAATGATCGCTAATGGTATTCCAATGCATGGGACACGACACCTGATCCTAAAGGCCCCATGAAAATGTTTGACGAGTGCTGTTTTCTTGTGATGACGTATTTCTTAAAATAGCTAGTAGCCTCTAGTTTATGTCACACTTGTGAATCATGCTACTTGCTAAAGCTAGTCAGAAGCAGGTAGTATAAGGAGAAAGGACATTTTTATTCAGAGAATATTTTATTGGATATAAATTTCTAACAAATTTATGATGCAGAATGCATCATCAATATTTTTGGCCTGGTTTTCTAGAAACGAAAGACTTTAAGCTTTAAATCTGCTACAAGTTCATTTTGTCAACTTTTAGGAGTATACATATAGATGACCTCAAAAGCTAAAACACAGGCTACTACCTACTACTTCTTTCAAGATTCTGAAGTGCGCATACAATGGGCACTTTACTATCCCATGAGGCCATGGGAGAGGAGTTGTGAATAGAGTTCTGCAGGGATGGCGTATTTTTATAGGCCAAAATCAGTGTCTTTGTTTTTTTTTTTAATGGCTTTTTCTGAAATAAAGTCTGTGGTGAACACAAGTTCAAGATATTTTCATGTTTTATGCCATGACAAAATGCATCAGTAATATCCCCTTGTGATTTTTTAAAGCTTTTATTTGTCCTAAAAAAGGCTGTTAATTGGTAACAAGTGGCTAAATGAGACTATGAGTGGTTGTGGGGGACAGGACAACTCATCTACTCACAAGTCCACTTTCACAGCCTTGTTGTATTCATAATCGCGATATTGCAAACTAACTCAAACTTTCAGTGAAAATATTTTTTAAATAAAGACTGAAAGAGTTGTCAGAAGCTTAATGGTGGTGACGTTAAAGTCATGCGACTGTGGTGTAGTTCATTCATAGCCTACATATAGCTTTTTACTTCTGGCGATTGTATTTAGGCTTCAAAATTCAAGTTCTGTTAATTTGTGAAGATTATCATGATGAACATAACATGTAAGAATCATAAACTTTTGTTAGTCACAAAGCATACTTTCTGCAATAATCCAAAATCCAATGAAAATCCAATCTCGGGTTTTTGTCGAGGGCACCAGGGTCATGCCAGCTTCCGAGGTTTGCCTACCAAAATATGTCATCACTGCAGCACATCATGTCTGCATACTACTATATAGTATGGAAAAAAAACAGTATGTGAAAAAAAAAGTATGTCCGAATTCACAGTACTCATAAAAGAGTAGGAAAAGTTCCCGGATGACCTACTACTTCCGGCCGTATTCTGTATATGATGGATACTTTACTAACCCGTGAGGCCACAGGAGAGGATTTGTGAATGACGGTGTAGTGGCACAACTGATGCTGGTAGGTCATGTGATAATGACAGAATGGCGAATGTAGTACATTCAATCTACACACATTCATACTATAAAGAACATAATTTTTTAGCGGTTGTGAAGTAATTACTTGTTCAAAATAAGTATCTACTCGAGAGTATGCGATTTCGGACACAGCCTCTGGCAGTTAAGCAATGCAACTGAGGCTGTAGGTCACATGACAAAGCCAACAAGAAGGATGTAATCCAGATTTCATTCATACTACACACATTAAGTTCGTTCCTCAAACAATGTAGTACCTTCTCAGACAATATACAATTTTGGAAACACCTATGAACTAATAGCCATAAAAACAAACAAAACAAACAAAACAAAACCAAACTTTCATTTTATTGGCTCTTTTTGGGCGAACCTTTATACTGACGCCTGTTTGTGTGGATGCATGAAATTTGTTTATTAACTTCTTCACACCAATGCTGTTTTTCTACGTAAAATTCTAGTTTTATAATTATTTTTATAATTATTATTGTGTTAATTGTGTGATATGTTGTTAAAGTTTGATTCTGAACATGTTGTTTCACTGAAGGTGTGTATTTTATTGCTGCTGTTTGTGGGTTGGACAGGAGCGTTGTTGATGCTGATTCAAACTGTAACCCAGATTGATGACAGGCGCACAGGTGACATTTTATTGCCTGACACTTCTCTGAAAGGTATGTACAGGATGCCTAAATATCTGTGTAGGAGTGGATGGACAAGCGCACACATAAATGAGGCCCCTCAGTCAGCATTTTTTTATAAAAGTGAACGTGACACTCTAGAGTATTGTTTCTTTCAGTCATGTCCTTCCCTCGAGCAAGGCGCAGGCAATAATGCGTTACTTTCTTTCTAATTACTCTATTTGTGTTTGTGTGTGTGTGAGAAATGCATGTGTCTCCTGAAGGCTTGTGAGGGCATTGGGTTGACTACATAGACAGCATTTTAAGGCCTATTAAAGTCCCCCTGTAGTGAATAATTTTATCCCTTAAAACTCACCAAGATGACATAAACGTTTTTTTCCTGTAAAAAAAAAAACTTAATGCCTTAAAATAGCTTGAAAGCAACTGTACACCCTTGCCTCATTTAATATACATGGATCAATGAATATGCAAATTAGCCCCGCCTCCACTCGCTCACGCCAGCTCAGAGATCCACTTGGTCAACACTGCACAATGGTATCGCTCTCTACAACGTCGGACAATTAACGATAATTAATATGATTACCCTTTTGCTTGACTATGTTATCAAACAGCTAATAATGTGTTGCTAATGTTACACAAACCATGTTCCCGTTCACCATGTTAGTCAGACAGCTGCCTTCTAACAAACAGTATCCTTACAAACGCTTTAACAACTCAGAACGTCAGTGGAGAAAGGCATATAGTTCATCATAGCATCGTAACATCATACACCCGCCATATTGCTAAATCTACACGATTTTTCATATCAACAGAAAAATATACTGGGATAACCTGGCTTCTCTTGAGACTCCCCTGCTAGTTCGCTGTTAATGGAGTTGACTTGAATGAATTTGCACATGGTTTGTCTTAAAGCATATTAAAAACGCCACACAGACATATAAACAACATTAAAAACTTGATTTTCACCACAGAGGGTCTTTAAGATACTTCATTTGGCAAAATTCAAAGGCAGCCTCTTCAGAGAAGGTGATCCCAATGCTGATGAAAAATTCAGGGAAATGCTGATTAAAAGTATATTTCATCAAATATAGTTAAAAAAGAACTGATCTAATTTATATGTGTATTTTTATGCTTATATGCTACTAGTATTGCTTCGTTAGCTTAGCCAAATGCTATTGCTAAAATCAAGGAATGTGTGCTTTACAATGAGTTGCTGTCTATAAAAACTTTTCACATGGTCACTTACGAGTTCTCTTAAAAGACAGCTGCCTATGTAGTTTCCCTTTAAGGATGTCAGCAGCGATGATTACTAGGTGATCATAAAGGCACTCCATCGGTGTACAGCCATCTCCTTGGAGTTTTGTACTCCTCCCAAAGTTGTAGACTGGAAAATAATGACTTAATTAGAGGAGAAATGTTTCTTTGTTCTGTCAAAATATGTGTAAAGTGTTGCTTATCAAATCCCTCTCTAGTCCCCTGGGTCTTGATGATGACCTTTCCTTTGACCCTTCCCTGTCATCCCAAATCCATCCGCATGAGCACATACAGGCAATTCACACAAAGCCAAAAGGCAGAGCATTATGAATATATCATATATTAGATATGAATCATGCATACAAAGTTACAAATAAACATGAAAATAATACGCTGCAGTCAAAACTGCTAACAGTATGCACACAGATCTCAGTTTTAGACATTCATAGAATATATCATATTTTATTTTACCAAAAAAGTTTTTCCACACACACGCACACACAATTTTATATATATATATTTATATTCATAATATACTATATATTTAATAGATTTTTTTGTCTTTTCTGGTGAGGTTTTTTAGGTATATGTATTGCTCCCCTGGAATGAATGCCTTTCACTTCTGTATTCTGTCTCTTTCTATTTCTCTTTTTGACTTCTAGTCTCAAAAGCAGTTTATTACATTCGTTATCCCATCGTAACAATATTAAGACTGTTAATATGATAAATAAATCAAATATATTTATATGAAGACTTAACTACTTGTACACTTACGGTTACAATGAAAAATTCCACAGATCTAAATATTATCAATCTTTGTAAAAACTAAAAAAATTTCTTAATAGTAATAGTTGTCACTCTCGCAGAATTAACACATGCTTGACACGGAATGACATCGTGAAATATTGTGTCAACATGTGCAAGAAAAAAAATCACAGTTTAAGTTCATCATTCGAAAGG
This sequence comes from Ctenopharyngodon idella, assembly GCF_019924925.1. Taxonomy (NCBI): domain Eukaryota; kingdom Metazoa; phylum Chordata; class Actinopteri; order Cypriniformes; family Xenocyprididae; genus Ctenopharyngodon; species Ctenopharyngodon idella. The sequence continues at coordinate 11,508,214 of NC_067238.1, read as the reverse complement.
AAATAAATTAAAATGGATACTTGTGCAAAAAATAAAAATGTATAATGTATAAGTTAACTCAGCAATAACAATTACCATAATAATAAAAGAAAAAACAACAACTATATTGGAATGCTAAATAAGTTACAGGAATAACCTGATGATAAAGCACTGGAATTGAAAGAGCTCGAAGAACCGAAAGATCACCATCACACACATCGATTATTTCAACATGAATCAATAAGAAGTGCGGATGGAATTCTGTTACTCAAGTCACCATGTTCAAAAACGTAAATGGAGAGAAAAAAGAGGATGTATTGCCTTCTTGTTCACTTCTTTGTTGTCTTGTGAGCGGACCTTATTTCGTTTCTCAGCCCTTTCTTGCTCTTTTTGTCTCTCCCGTTCTCCCCCTTCCCACTTTACTTGCAGTTCGTGTAATCGCTTGTTTTCCCCGTCACTCTCTTCCCTCCCCCTCGAGCTTTTCGTTACACAGGTGTTGTTCTCCTGTTGAGAGTGTTAGTGTTTGAACTGTCTCCTTTTCCTAGTCGATCCAAGGTCCCCAGCCCTCGATCCCTCTCCATGGTGGCAGAGGAGCCGGCGGATAGAGGCGGCTGTTGGGGGCCGGAGGAAGATGAGGTATTGAGGGTGGCGTTGGCCGACGCAGCCAGGTTCGACTTGGAAAGAGAAGGCAGTGTTCCCGTCATGAGCGCTCCTCCGCCTCCCTCCTTTGTTGGAAAGTAATTGTGCAGCTGGTAGAGTGTGGCACGGTCGACTGTGCCGTACATAGGTGGCTTACCTTCCCTGCCCAGCGTGTACATCGATATATCTCCCATTCCTCCTCCTCCTCCTCCTCCGGAGTGCGTATGCGGATTGGGAAGCGTGGCTACCGAAAACGGTGGCGGGCCGGCGGCCAGGGGCGGGCCAAAGTTCTTGGGAGCAATGGCGGAGGTGGGGGACTGTTCGCGGGAGCGGGTCGGCTCCGCTGTGGAGCGCGAACTGGAGCGGGATGAGCGCCGGCGGAAGCGGTATCCCGGCAAGCGTAGCACTGCAGAGGTCGTGCTGCGGAAGAGGTCAGTGCGCGAGCGGCAGCGCAGTTCTTTGTTGCGCTCAATGTAAATGTTGACAGCCAGCACGCCCACAACTTCTGCCAGGATGAACGACAGGCCGCCAAAGTAGAAGGACCAGCCGTAGGAGTAGTGCCACTTCTTGTCCTCATCCTTTTTGGGAGAGATGTCGCTGAGCGCCGCAGAGATGTATACAATGACACCTATAATGTTGCTCAGGCCTGGATCGATTCAAGACAAAATGTTTTTTTTTTTCCTGTTAGTTTAGGTCAACAGATTTATTTTTTAATACAAAGCAAGGACAAAGAATCTGGAGGTAATTCACTGAGAATGAATCGAGCCCACTGATGCTGTAGTTCATTTGAAATAAATTATTTTTAATAAATCTAACTCTAACCATAACAGCCAAATGTAAATTACACCTGGCTAATGGCGCTGACTTTATAAATGTGCTATAATAAACCTGATTTACATAGAAATTAAAAGAATAACAATGATTTGAATATTGCCATTTAATTCTTAAAATATTTTTAATATTGGTATATTTACTTAAATAATAAAATGTATTTGTTTTTTTTAAATATTTTAGACTTTTTAAAAATATTTTAATATTTGAAAAATAAAAGTACTAGTTAGACTAAAGTTTTGTGAATTCACCTCATCACAATTTACTAAATTATGGTGCTATAATGGCACTTTTCCACTGCATGATACGGCTCGATACGGCTCACTCAAATAGTACCAATAGTAATAGTAATTGAGGTTTAGTGATACTAAATGTGACGTGTAAACACTGCAGATCACTGATTGGTCAGAGATTGGTCAGAGAGAATCGTCACTACCAGCATCACTGGATTTGAAACACGAGACACCAAACCCGCTAGATTTAAATAGTCAGTAACAGGCACCGCAGTATAATTTGTTCATGAAATGACTTGCTTTAAATGACTGTCACATGCAACTTGAAAAAAGAAATCGTGGTGAGTAGACGAGGTGCAGACTCGTTGGTAGACGAGGAGTGGATCCACGGCAGTAGAGGTTATAATCCAACCCACTTTGAAGTGGTACTAATTGCAATGGAAAAGCAAACCGAAAGTAAAGCGAGCCGAGCTGAGCCGTGCCGTGCTGTACCGAGCCGAGCCGTGTTGTACCACGCAGTGGAAAAGCACCATAAGTATCATAATGAGAAATGTTACCTGCCACTACAAACAAAATGCCTGCTCCCAAAATGATGTGCCTTTTTGTCTTGTAAAACCGACTAGATGCCACACAAACTCCACCTAGCAGCAATAATATGGCACTGAGGATAGGAAATATACTGGAGGCCCTGACTACACCTGAGAAGAGAAAAAAGAAAACAAAAGATTGGCAAAAAATGGCAAAAATGTATGTTTCAAATTCATTGTTTTCCCCATACCCCTATATTCAGAATGCAAATATCATCTTATATTCCAAAAACATGCACAAATAAACACTCCTGACTCACGTAAAAGGTACTCTGCAGCATCCTGGTCATAATCAGCATCCTCTGGGAAATGATTAATCTGGGAACACACTCCTCTCTTCAATCCTAAATAGAATGAGAGAGAGAGAGAGATTCTTCAAAAGTGTCACCATATTTTCTGGTTTCTGAGCGAACTAAATAAAGTAGCACTTGGCATCGGTGCTTCAGCACTTGCTTTGGCGACTTGCTTCGGTTCAGCCTGCAACACTCAATCCAGGCTCCCCCTTTTCTCTAAAAATGTCTTATTTCTCAACATCACTTTAAATAAAAATTGACAAAAGGTCAAAAGAAAAAAAAAAAAGGTCTGAATGGAGTTGGTGTGGTGTTTTGTTCTAAATGGATTCAGAGTAGATGTCAATGATTGGGAGTCACCCCAGGTCAAAGGCGTCATGCAGAGCTCTCTCTTGTGTGATATAAACCATTCACTTTAGACAACATGTTGATGCACTGCATATGCCCAGTGTCTTCCAGTGCTTGCTGTCTTTTTTTCATGCCAGGATTATTATCGTTAACTTAGGGCGTTTTCACACCTGGCTCGTTTGGAGCGTTTGTTTCTGAACCTGGTGTTCGCATATATGAACACGGCAATTGCACTCGGATCTGCACCAAAACAATCGCTCTGAGATCGCCTGAAGGAGGTGGTCTCAGCCCAATTGAAAACGAACTCTGGGGCAGTTTGGTTGAGGTGAGAAAGCAATCCGACCCAAACGGACCAACAAACCAAGTGGTATCATAATTCATAGCGGGGAATGTGTTATATAAAAAGGAACAGTGTCTGATTCTTTTAGTGAGTACATTAGTTATTGCTGTTGAAAACAAAAGAGCACATCTTCATCTTAAAATGTTGTGTAATTGCTCTTCTCTCTCTATGTGTGTGTATATATATGTATATATAAAATCCACCTGTCCTTTGTGTCAGAAGTTGTGCTTGGAGTACGGTCGAAATAGAACAGGGTATCAGTTTACATTCAGGAATTTATCATGTTGCATCGCACCGCATCTCGTGTAGACAGCGTCGTTGATTATAATGGGTTCTATTTGCTTTTGTCACGTTGCATCACGGCATGTAAACATGGTGTAAAGGAGTCATCCTTGCAGCAGATCTTCATTTTGTTTTATTTATTTTTTAGATGCTTTCTTGCAGAACTTTTACTATCTATATCTATGTTTTATTAACTTGGGTTAGTTAATCCAAAAATGAAAATTACCCCATGATTTACTTACCTTCAAGCCATTAGGTGTATATGACTATCTTCTTTCAGATGAACACAATCAGAGATATATTTAAAAATATCCTTGCTCCTCCATAGCTTTATAACAGTTGTGAGGGGGGGGGGGGGGGGGGGGGGGGGACTTGCTGCTCAAGATGAAGACAGATGAATCGATCCAAAATAAGTTTAATCACAATAATATAACAGGCAGACAGGCAGGGTGAACACAACATAACGCAACGTAGATCGAACAGAGACTGAAGGTGAAGGTATAACTTAAGTAGTGGACATAATGAAGATAATGACTAACACAGCTGACACATATGAACTAATAACAACAGACGAATGGCCAGAAACTGAACAAAGAAACGTGACAGAAACAAATCAAACTGAAACTAAACAGTACTGAACATGACAGTTCGCACCCCTCCGGCAAGGGGCGACCTCCGGCAGGGGCTTTGGAGGAGGACAAGGTGATGGAGAAGGGATGGTGAGAGGCAGATAAGGAGGGATGATGGCAGGATGTGGTGAAAGGATGGTGATGGTGGGACGACAATCCCCTGGCAGCGATGATGGTGATTGGCCGATGGCACAGACCCAGAGCTCCCCAGTGCCGACAGCCCACGGCGGAGACAAGGGAGGGAGGAGTCCAGGTGGTGACAAGGCTGATGACAGCTTGGGGACAACCGACGGAGACAGAGCCAGAGAATCCGCAGGCGCAGACCGAGGGTCGAGTGAGCTGAGCGACATCGCTGGTGCAGGAGACCCAGGCGATGTTGTGGCGACGAGCGTCGTAGGCGGAGCCAGAGTACCCGAGGACAGGGACGAGGCTGGTGAGACCGAGGATAGAGGTGTCCCCGGAGGGAGGAAGGAGCCTGCTGTAGCCGTAGGGAAGGAGGGACAGAGCGTATGTCCGTGGCGTAGGCAGAGCGACGACAGACCAAGGGGGAGCCCGGTGGAGTCACCCGAACAAGGGTCTCTGGAGGAGCCAAAGGTAAGAGGAGCCAGGGCGGAGCCGTCAGGTCGACGGGCTGAGATGGAATGAAGGAATCTGAGGCTGGAGGCAGAGCCGCTTGATCCTCCTTGACAGGCGCTGCTGGAGGCTGCTCGACCTGCGGCTTGAAATCCTGGTGGGGCGTCCCCAGAGAAGGCGCAGGGCTGCAATCACCCAGAAGCGATGGGGCTGGAGGACTGGCTAAGCTCTGTGGTGGTGGAAGTGACAGGAGACTAGACGTGATGATGGTGTCCTTGGTGCTCTCTTGAGCAATGACGACAATTTTGGCCCGTTCGTCCATCTTGGGCGGTCTGATCTTTTGTAACGTTGTGCTCCAGCAGAAAGATGAAGACAGACAAATCGATTCAAAATACTCCAAGTTTAATCACAATAATACAACAGGCAGACAGGCAGGGTGAACACAACATAACGCAACATAAATCGGACAGAGACTGAAGGTGAAGGTACAACTTAAGTAGTGGACATAATGAGGATAATGACTAACACAGCTGACACAGTGACACATATGAACTAATAACGATGGTAACTGGGGAGACAGACGAGTGGCGGGAAACCGAACAAAGGAACATACGACAGATAGAAACAAACTGAATCTGACTGAAACTAAACAGTACTGAACGTGACACTTCCGCCAGACTCCCATACACATCGATTTGCGGCAGAAGACTAATCTCTGACACGACGTATGATGTAATGATGACAGAGCAAAACAAAACACTGGTCATGAATTAGAAGTCTAAACCAAAAATTTTTAAAGAGATTTTGATAAGAGAAGAGGAGCTTGAGTTTGTTGCACAGCCCTATTTGTTTGAACCATGAGAGGCGTCTAAGCTTACGATACTTCTACATCTTGTGTCATACATCGCATGAGGGGGTTACTCATTTGTATGCGTATGGTCGTCCGCCGCAAGCTAGTTATATTAATGTATTAAGTTTTAAATATTGATATTTTTCACACAAAAACGCAACCCCCTGGAGCCATATGGATTATTTTTTATGGATGGATTTTTTGGGGCTTCTAAATCTGCCCCTCTTTAATACCATTATAAAGCTTGGAAGAGCAAGGATATTTTTTAATATATCTCTGATTGTGTTCGTCTGAAAGAAGATAGTCATATACACCTAGGATATCTTGAGGGTGAGTAAATCATGCGATAATTTTCATTTTTGGGTGAACTATTCCTTTAATGTTAAAATAAAGCTGTTTTTCCTGTACCCCTTTTCAGCAGGAACACAGAATCAACAATTACAAACATTTTTTAAAATTTCCAAAAAGTAAAATAATAAAAAGTTTTTACAATTCCAGAAAATAAAATAATAAAATATAATAAACATGTTTAAATGCATGATTACAGTGCAATCAGTGTAGATCAATTCATGAACGAATAAATCTTATGAACTGGTTCTTTTAATGAGTTGTTTAAAAAGAATAAACTCATTACCTGTTACCTGTTTGAATCTTTCACTGAATCCTTTAGTTTTATTATTGAATCAAAGTCTGACTCACTTACTGAACTTATATATTCAGTAGAGACTTTTGTAACAGGATTATTATTGCAATAAATTACAATAGTGGTATTTTAATAAAATTATTAAAACATACATAGTGGAAGTTGGAGCCATAGCCTTGTGGGCAGTGCTCCAACACAGCACAGCAACGTTTCAGGTGACCCGAGTTCGAGTCCCGGCACATGGTCCTTTCCACAGTCACTGTCTCTCCTTGACTGTCCTATCCATATAGTATAGTGGACAATGCAAATATGTAAGAAACTCTATTAATAAACATTTCCCTCAAAAATCAGATCAGTTTGCACTATATAAACCAGAGAACCGAAGTGAGCAATATAATAAGTCAAAATGACTGTTTTTGTCTGGTTTGATTATGCTGCAAATGCAATGAGAGCTCTGCAGGCACCTTTGACCTGCAATGACTCATCACATAATCATAGCCATTGACATGTACTCTTCTAGGTTTCTAATGCAAATGGAAAAAAATACAGCCCATGTTTGTTTAAAACCAGTCTCTTGAGACCTGGCTAGAGCAAATGAGGTACTCTGTACTGTTAAAACAACTAGCTTAATGTGAATACCCCTCATTGCAGAGCCCAATGGCTAAAAGGATCTGGAGGCAACGCTTCCCACAATGCCTTTGGTAGTGTCAAAGTAACCCTAAAGCTAGACAGTGAAATCATTTTGTGTTAGGGTTCTGACTCAGTGCCCTGGTTGTTTCCTCTTCCTTATAAAAAAAATACTTCATGTGGTAAAAAATTTAAAGGTTTTATTAATTTTCTTTTTTTGATATTATTTAATATGAGGAAATCAACCTGGCCGCATTAGGTTACACCAATGAAAGTCATTTCCAGTCAGGAAGGAATAGATCCTTAGGAAGCTAACAAAGTCTCCATGTCTGTGGAAGCAGACAGGCAAAATTTAATTACAAATTTGTAGACTGCAATTTTGAAAAACTTGTTATACATGTTATAATGTTTCAATGAAAATTTGAGTCTTTAATATTTTTATTATGTGGTAGCCGTTTTGTAAAAGTAATAAGGCATTTGAGGCCAGACTATTTTGTGAAATAGCCTTTATTATCAACAATCTTTTAAACATTATAATAAAAGTAAATGTTTCTTGAGCAGCAAATCAACAAATTAGAACGATTTCTAAAGGATCATGCGACACTGATGACTGGAGCAACGATGCTGAAAATTCAGCTTTGCCCTCAAAGGAAATAAATTAATATACATTAAAACAGAAAACAGTTATTTTAAATTGTATTAATATTTCACTATATTACTGTTTTTCTGTATTTTTATCAAAGAAATGTAGCCTTGGTGAGCATAAGAGACTTCTTTCTAAAACATTAAAAAATTTTAATGACCCCAAGCTCATGGTTCAGTCATGATAATAAATAAAATGTTCTCAAAAAAAACTGTATTCATTTTGCACTTAAGCACTTGAACTGCTCCTGCAAATAATGTATATTAAGCGGCACTGATCAAAACAGAGCTGAAATATTAGGCCATCCAGACTGTATAACACAAGCTTAAATCCAACCATTTTCTCTTCTGCAATATAACTTCCGTGAATCACTTGTGCAAACTGCACAGGTGGGAACCTCCTTCATGCATCATTTCCCCCTTTACATACGTACATGACCCAATCCTTCGCCCCCACACACAAACACAGCCGTTCACTTACCTTCCAGGCAGCAAATCCTCCAGAGGCCGGAGTGGGTGAGAGCTCCAGGATCCTTCTTGTCCTTGTTGTGTGGGTCATCCTGAGAGGAGTTTGCAGTGCTGTTGCAGATAAAGGCCCGAGCGTACAGCCAGTAGTCCGTGCCAATGGCTACGGTCATCAAGGCGAAGGCTGCGAATGCTCCCACAGTGGTGAGAAGCACCTGAATTCCCCGCTCACACCACACCATGGCTGGAGTCATAAACAGAAACACAGCTGTGGTCAAACGAGAGGCTAAGAGAGTGTGAACAGGATCCTGAGTCAAGTGGACACAGCTGAAAAAATGGGTATAAATAAAAGCATAAAGAAAGATTGTAATCGGAGCCCAAGGTTACAGGAAGAAGTAGATGAGATGAGTGTGTGATCCTGCTGAACATATCAAGTGTTGGAAGATCAGTTGACGAGGACATTTTGAACCCAGAGATGCACAAATTGTCATCAGTATGCCCAAATATAGGTTAAGATCATGAACAAATGCCAATGCAACAATGGAGAAGAATGCACATTTCAGAATTATAGTACAATGAAAAACAATAAGTGACAATTATCACAATAAAATGCAGAGGTTAGAAAAGTAACCAAACTGCTCATAGTCCCATTGGGAGTGTATAGTTGCCAGGCAGCTGTTGTAAACTGTCACGAGACAGTTGTAATTGAGATTTCTTTGCATGGATAGATCTTTTATATGGAGCAATTCAAGCATGTTGATATGGATGAAAGATATTATGGGCAACGGTCCATTGCTTTCTTGTAGAAGATTAGATTGTTTGTGATTAATAAAGCTAAATATGTCCGCTGACTGCATGTCTACGGCAAAAAAATACATAGCTGAACCAAAATCTGTCTGTTCAAAAAAAAAAAAAAAAAAATCACCACAAAAAGATAAAAAGATCGCAGACATTGCTATATTAAGTCTGAGTATAATCACGTGACTGACATTTTATGTTTAATACAATACTTATATCAGTAACAGTGATACAAAAAAGGTTCAATATACATGGCCATCATTTCTTAACTACATAAAATCAAATCATTTTTCTTTCTGTTCAAATTTAAAAAGAGCCCAATTGTTCATTGAGATATTAAGTCTATTAAGAATAGAAAGAGGAAAAATAAAAAAAAAATCTACTGCCAGCCATTCATTTTCACAAAATAAACCCCAATTTTTTTATAATAATGACAGGCTGACTGTACATTATACTACTTATTAAATGGATACTTACCAAAGAAATAAATATGTGAATATGAAGTACTAATTTGATTTCTTATAATGCAGAACACGGCTGTAGTGTGGAAGATGAGGACGAAGATGAATGAAGTTCAAACACACTTTAATACAATAATCCAAACAGGAATCAGAACAGGCATCAGGGTAACACACATGACTAGTACGCGACCGGACAAAGAACAACAGACAGGCAGGAACTTAAGTAGTGCAGATGATGAGGTGCTTAATGATGAACAGCTGACACACATGAAAATCATAATGACGGTGACCATGGAGACGGAAGACAGGCGGGAACACAAACAAAGGAACATGTGACAGATGAAAACCAAACTGAAAGTCCATAAAAACTGAAACTAACGTGACAATACGCCCCCTCCAGCAAGGCGCGTCCTCGCGCCGTGGAATGAGGATGATGGATGGAGAGATGGTGGAGGTTCAGGAGGAGGATGAGGATGTGGCGAAGGGCTGGAAAGAAGGGGAGGTGACTGGATGGCAAAGGCAGGCAGATTGGACCGTGGAGACGCAGAATGATGGTGCCAGATGTTGCCAACCCAGAGCACGACCAGGACGATAGCCCACGGCGGAGTAGATGGAGGGAGGAGCCATGGTGGTGACTCACGGGGCACCATCCTGGTGACGATCGACGGACGGGCATCCGCTGGAAGAAGAGCCCCTTGCGCAGACGTAAAGCCGAGGAAGCGAAGAAGCGTGTGAGCCGCAGCGACGATCCCCCGAGAAGGAAGCGGGGATCCTGAGGGCTGAGGACAAGCCGGTGTGACTGAGGGCAGAGGTGAAAACTGATGGAAGGCGGAGCTAGCCGGAGCCGAAGGGGTGGAGGGCCAGAGGGCAGCGGTCGGCCCGCAAGTCTGCAGCAGAGGCATGGTGAGGTCTTACCCAGGCTGAGCCGACGATCCGCAGGAGCTTGGCGAGGTAGAATGGCCGAAGGTCAACGCTGGAGTCGAGGGAGGAAGGAGCACAGGCGCAGGAGCCAGGGCGACGGGTCGAGGTGAGTCTGAGCACTCCGAGGCTGGAGGCAGAGCCACGGGCTCAGACCGCCCAGGAGGGATTGGCTCTTCGCAGGTCCCCAGTGGAACCACGCCACTGAGAGAAGGTGACACAGAGGTACCACTGGGAGACGATGACGACTGGGTGGTATCAGTGACTGAGGACTGAGGACAGGCAAAGAAATATGAGCAGAATCCCTACCAAAAGCAGTCAGGAGAGGAGGTGGGAGAGGAGGGCTGGGCGGGGTTAACTGACTGAAGAAGATGATTGACATACAGGTGAGTTCATGGGGTAAAAGGGATCCAACTCTCCAGGTTCTTGAAAAATGTCCAGTAAGTCTAGCTGGTACTCACTGTCAGTGGTGGGAGGGTGGGCGTGGCTCACTTCCATTCTCTCGAACTCCATGAGGACTCCCACAGTGATGGGCGGCGTTGCCGGCTCACACCCCAGGTCAGACTCTCCGGTATACTTCGGCTCCGGGGCGATAGCGGGCGCTGTCCTTCCTTCTTCGGGCTCTGGCTCACATGTCGCGGCAGGCGGAAGCTTCCAGTCTGCGGTGGGCTGTGGCGTGAGATCCATTGATCGGGGTGGTGGTGATGGACTAGGCTCTGGGTCGGGCTGTGGCGGCTGTATGGATCGGGGGTAGACACTCTCCAGACACCTGATGATGGCCTCCCTCCAGCAAAGTCCTTGGGTTTCTGGGAGGTCTACGGGATGGTGGAAATTTACCCCGATCCAATATAGTGATTTCAGCGTCTCGACATCGTAGGGAGAACGATTGACGAGACGGCAGAACTCCACGGTAAAATCCATGATGTTCTCACTGCTATCTGCCAATGCAGCGATCTTCGCTGCAAAATCCATTTCTTGGTCCGGTCTTCGTCAACGTGCGTGCTCAGGAAGATGAGGACGAAGACGAATCAAGTTCAAACAAACTTTAATACAATAATCCAAACAGGAATTGGAACAGGCATCAGGGTAACACATGACTAGTACGAGACCGGACAAAGAACAACAGACAGGCAGGAACTCATAATGTGAAAATCATAATGACGGTGACGATGGAGACGGAAGACAGGCGGGAACACAAACAAAGGAACATGTGACAGATGAAAACCAAACTGAAAGTCCATAAAAACTGAAACTAACGTGACAACGGCACTATATATATATATATGTGCAGTCAAAGTAAATTTTTCTATGGACTACACTGTAAATAAAAAAAATATTAAAAAAATCCGTTAAAAAAAATAAAAACATTGCCAGGACATTATCTAGTAATTTTACGGACATTTCCATTAAACCTAAAACACAATGCAATGAAGTTCAAAATTCAAAATACAGGTAAAACACCTGTAAAAAATAAATGCGGAAAATTCCGCCAAATTAATACAGAATACATCCTGCCCTATTTTTACAGATTTTTTTAAGAGTGTAGCTAAAATGTTTCAGTACAATACACCATGTCTTCGTAATCTGAGTGACATGAAAGTAGCAGCGGTATGTTACCATGGACAATGGTGAACTACACAATTTAGCGGCCATTATACAAAAATATTTTACTGTTCTACAACTGACCAATCAAGTATTCCAGATAGAGAGTAATAAAAGAACACAATGAACTCAACAAACTTAATCATGAGAAACCAAGCGTAATGCATGCGCTAAGAACACTTCTGGAACATCTAAAGATGTCTGCAAAAAAGTTCCTTGATAAGACAACAGCAAGCTGAAAATGATGCTGTCATACAGTGGATCACACTGAGACTCACTCAAGAGCATTTCACTAAACATGATAACAAGCATTAGACACGGTGGTCTCTGCACAGCACGGGCAGCCATTAATGAGATCCGATTACCTGGAGGAATGTGTCTTCCCTTCCCATCCATCCCTGCAGCTCTCCAATCCTTGTCACTGAATATTGTGCCGACCAGAACGTCCAAGCAGCATCCATCGACTGTTATCCCTCGCTCTTTCTTTCCCCCCTCTTTCACGCACCCCTCCGCTCACTCTCTCTCTCTCTTCTTTCTTTCTTTCTCTCTCCCCCTGTCTCCTGCCCGTGGGTGGGTGTAGATTTTCTAGGTTTCGCTGCTTTTCTCCTCTTAGAGAGATTTCATGGCAGGAATCCTACTGCTTCTCCTCCTGAGGAGAAACAAACAATGAGAATAGAGAGAAAGAACATGTTTAAGGTGCATGCTGGAGAAAAACAACAGCTTGAGATTGTGTTATTGCCATTAAATGATCATTATCATGACAGCAGTACAGTTTACATGTATTTCATCCAGACGAGCAGTGAATCTAGATGGTTACATCGCCCATACATCCGCGGGAAGAGCAAGGGATATATAAAGAAAAAGAGAATAGAGAGAAAGCAAGACAGAGCGTGCGCCATTCCATCACCATGGCAACAGCGCATTCTGAAGTCGAGAACAGAACAGGATGGTGTGTGTGATGTTGGTGAGTGAGGTGATGCTATAGTGTGTGTGCGTGTGCGTGTGTGTGTGTGGGGGGGGGGGGGGTGTATTCATCATAACATACCTAGTGATTTGCCAAACCCTCGACTGTCATGGATGTTCAGAATCCACCTGGTGGGTGCTTTCGATCAACACTCTTTTCTGTAATGACGATGCGGTAATGACATGCACAGCGAGGACAGCTGATTTGTCCCCCCCATGACGAGCTCAGACTCTAATAGGCACTTACTTAGAGTTCTGTTCTGTTATGTTCAGAGTATTGTCACTCTTGCTCATTCTCAGAAACAGGAATCCAAATGGTAACAAACACCACAGTCAGACACACACAAAGGAAGTTACACAGTGTTTAGGAACGAAATAAGTTAACACAAAAGTCAAAAATGAAAAATCCTCCAGAAATATACAAACAAAAGCTTCTCATGCACACTTACATACATTTAAAAATAATTTAAAAAGTATAATATACCCTAGTGACAGAAAAGAATAAAAAAAAAGATTTAATATAGAATTATAAGTAAGAAAAATAAAGCATTAATTAATTATTAATAAATATATGCTGTTATTGTTATTATGCCAAAATCAATAATTTAATTTATAATATAAAAATATTGATAATGTAATAAATGCACAAAACTTTCAGTCTCTTTTATTGAAAATTTTAATTATTATTATTACTATGGACAATTATATCTATTATATATGTGTGTATATATATATATATATATATATATATATTATACTGTAATATAATTAAAGCACATTCAGTTTTCGCTCACAAAACGTTTGGGCTCTGCAAAGATCCTAATAAAAATTTCACTCATCTATGCATGTCATTATTATTATTACAATGATAACTCTAAATGTAATATTTTATTTCTAATATAAAATAAAATACTTTGAGGCACTAAACAGCAGGCCATCCTCTGGTCACATGTTAGCTAAGATTGTGGAGAGAAAAGGCAAGCTAGTGGTTTAATGATACATATGAATGAACTTCTCTAGGGCACTAATGGCCTCCCAGCACCGAAACATTCACATAACATGGCAACCATGTGTCATGTCTGATAGAACTGCAGAGGATTCAAGCCTTGCAGGAATGGTTCGACCTTGCTTATACCTCTTACAACAGGAGGAATACATACAAAGCTCTCTAAAGCAGTAATTTCATTTAAATTTCATATGCAGCCAGTTCACATTGCTTACATTATTGATGTTGTCACATATAAAAGTATGTAGAGCAGTTAAAAGTGACCATATATATATATATATATATATATATAACATTGGTACTACTAAGCACCAGGGGACTTTTGCGTCTTTGGTGTTAATGAATGAATGAATGAATGAAGGAAGGAAGGAAGGAAGGAAGGAAGGAAGGAAGGAAGGAAGGAAGGAAGGAATGAATGAATGGAGAAGCATCAATGGTTCTGATGTGGACTGTTATTAGGTTATATTATATACGTGCATAAATGTAAATAACCTATATTGTCAAGTAGGCTATAAAGTGTCAATTAACATCACAACTCTTGGCTGTAAATCAGTGCCATGCACTAGTGCAACATGTAGTGATATTGCAGTGCCAACGGACCTTCAGTCGATCAATGATTTGTTGTTTTGGTCTTAAAGGGAATGATACAACATAAAACCAATGACTGATTTCCCTCAGCCATCAAAATGACTGACAGATGTTTCTCCCCAGACCGTTACTAGAAGGGTTCAGTCCGCGCGCGTCTCCATTGAGCGCGCTCATCTGCCATCGAGACGCTCGCGAAACGATTTACAAATTTGACAGTTTTCACAAACAATTGAATATAGAAACAGCATAAAACACGTTCGTTAAACATAAATGATACAAAAACTGATTCGAATGAATCGCTAAACAATCGACTGAAGCTTTCACACGTCAGTAAACCGACCACACAGCGTCCGTTAAATTTCACGATTCATTTCGGATATTCTATGAATAAATCTCAACGAATCTACTTAAAATGTACCAAGTCGTATAAAATTGTTAATGCTTGATGCTTTTTTGCCTTACCTTTGCAGTTTAGACATGTATCCCTGTTGCTTTTTGGTCGTAATTCTTTGAGGCGGTTCTGGAGAGGCGGTGAATGAGGGGGCGTTAAGAGACAGTTGTGCTCATATGAATAAACGATGGTGAAGCAGGAAATATTAGCCGACAGGACTTGGTTAATATTGATCAAGAGACAAATCAGTTCTCTAGGAACAGGTCTGCAGGACGACAGAGCCGAACTAATCGAAGAAAGGATATGGATTCTGTCAGATGGTGAAGAATGGACTGATTGTGGATGCTTGACCATATGCCTAATATTTTCTGTCTGAATTTTTTTATTGTTTCATTACTCGACACACACTTTTTTATCAAGCCGTTTTCATATCTTAATCTAATCTGTGGAAATGGCAAAATTTTTGCCCTAAGAACCTTGTTTAATATGGCTAATGAGGGCACTCTACATGATATATGTTTGGACAGAATGTACCTTAGATGCCATGTTTATTTGTGTTTTTCCCTCCCAGTCTTATTTTCATTTGAGAAAATTTAAATATGGCATCTACCCTAAGATCCCTGAAAGATCCATGATGAAATTCATCTCTAGGATCAAATTTATCAGCAATTAAAACATAGGCATATGCAAAATTGCTGAAATTACAATTATTTTACACAATATAGCTTAAAATGCACATAGAATATTGAAAAGAGAACATTTACAATATCAGTTGACATGACTAGTTTTGTAACTCACATAAAGGAGAATGAAGTTCTGTTAATGGACCAATATTGATTTCAGGACTCCTGGATAAGGGACTCTCCATAAGAAAGGAAAAAAATACATTAGATATATATTTTACAGTAAAATAAGATAATCGAAATTGGTTTGCTTTAAGCAGTCAGCAAGATGGTGCGAGATGATGTCCGACCTCATCTACCCATCACTTTCAAGTTTGATGACCCCCCCCCCATAAAGACATAATTCATGTCAATTTGAGCATTGCAATAATTAGCCTTGAACAACCAAAAGGATTCTTATTGGAGAAATGGATGCAAAATGGAGCACATGGTCAAAAAAGGTGGAAATGATATACTGTATATATATATATATATATATATATATATATATATATATATACCGGTCAGGCATAACATTATGACCACAAGTGAATAACACTGATTATCTCTTCATCACGGCACCTGTTAGTGGGTGGGATATATTAGGCAGCAAGTGAACATTTTGTCCTCAAATTTGATGTGTTAGAATCAGGAAATATGGGCAAGCGTAAGGATTTGAGTGAGTTTAACACAGAGACAAATTGTGATGGCTAGACAACTGGGTCAGAGCATGCCCAAAACTGCAGCTCTTGTGGATTGTTCCCGGTCTGCAGTGGTCAGTATCTATCAAAAGTGGTCCAAGGAAGGAACAGTGGTGAACTGTCGACAGGGACATGGTTAGCCAAGGCTCACTGATGCACGTGGGGAGCAAAGGCTGGCCCGTGTGGTCCGATCCAACAGACGAGCTACTGTAGCTCAAATTGCTCAAGTTAATGCTGGTTCTGATAGAAAGGTGTCAGAATACACAGTGCATCACAGTTTGTTGCGTATGGAGCTGCATAGCCGCAGACCAGTCAGGTTGCCCATGCTGACCCCTGTCCACCGCCGAAAGCGCCAACAGTGGGCACATGAGCATCACAACTGGACCACGGAGCAATGAAAGAAGGTGGCCTGGTCTGATGAATCACATTTTCTTTTACATCACATGGATGGCCGGGTATGTGTGCGTCGCTTACCTGGGGAACACATGGCACCAGGATGCACTATGGGAAGAAGGCAAGCCGACAGAGGCAGTGTGATGCTTTGGGCAATGTTCTGCTGGGAAACCTTGGGTCCTGCCATGTGGATGTTACTTTGACACGTACCACTTACCTAAGCATTGTTGCAGACCTTGAACACACTTTCATGGAAACGGTATTCCCTGGTGGCTGTGGCCTCTTTCAGCAGGATAATGCACCCTGCCACAAAGCAAAAATGGTTCAGGAATGGTTTGAGGAGCACAACAATGAGTTTGAGGTGTTGACATGGCCTTCAAATTCCCCAGATCTCAATCCAATCGAGCATGTGTGGGATGTGCTGAACAAACAAGTCCGATCCATGGAGGCCCCACCTCGCAACTTAGAGAACTTAAAGGATCTGCTGCCAACATCTTGACGCCAGATACCACAGCACACCTTCAGGGGTCTAGTGAAGTCCATGCCTCAATGGGTCAGAGCTGTTTTGGCAGCAAAAGAGGGACCAACACAATATTAGGAAGGTGATCATAATGTTATGCCTGATCGGTGCATGTATATATATATTTAATTTGTGTCATTTTGATCCATTGTAAAATTGTAAGGACACCAGCAGGTTGGTGTGACTATTTAATCTTGTTAATCTTGTACGTGTGATGTATTTATTTTTATGCCTTGGCAAACATTGAAGATATGCAGCTTCATGTGTACATTTGCTCACATGTTCCTCAGTGTCCTCTGAGAGAGAAAAAAAAAAAGGGAGAGAGAGAGACACAGCCACTGTTCGCCCACACATCTTCAGGTAGAGAAGAAGCACTGATAATCAGCACTCAGTTATGTAGTGCTTCAAACATCCCTGTGGTTTGAACACATTGAGAGATGCATGTATTAGAGACTGTGGTTCCTTATTCATGTGGGTGTTTATTCTGTCACCAGGGTATTTATGCCATGAAAGCAATTCCTCTGATTCAAGTGATGCTGTTGCAGCAATAATGCGATTGTAGCTTTAAACAACAGGGAGCCTTTCCTTACAAGCATGGTGCATTGAGCGCTCTGGGTAAATTTCCCAAGGTCTTTCAAGGCCATTCTCTCAAAGTTAGACATGAGAAAGCAGGAATCAATAGAATTTTACGCATGAAGTCGATACTGAATCTAAAGCACATGGGCCAAACATTAGCAAGTGCTCATTGCTGATGCACTGACCCATCAATTCACACACTCCTCCACAGTTTACTCATTTCTCCACAACCAAGTCACCTAGTCACTCATTTGCCCCACAGTTCCTGCCCCACAGACATGCTTACATTGTCATCTGATTATAGAGATCTATTAACTCTGGTTTTGTTTAAAGCTTAAAAGAGATACTTTCAATGTCCACAGGCAAAATTTCTGTAATAAAACCACCTAGCATTGGCCTTTTTCTATGTTGTTTTTTAAACTGCTGAGAATATTAAGAAATGCAATACGAAACATGAAAATGATTTGAAAATGACTTGTCAAACAATAAAGAAAACCATTAAACCACATTTTATAAAACGGATAGTTCCGGCCCTTGATTCTAATTGGTTGAGCCACGTTCGAAGCCGTTGTAAAATTCCCAAAAACATACAGCTGACCGCATAACATAAGTATCGCTGCGCCACTGAGTGTGTATGTTGCTGCGTCTGTCTTGGCAACCACTCTTAGCAACGTAAACATAATTTTGTTCTCAATTGATTATGTTCATTGAAGCTTACTGCATTATGAAGAGTATTGTGAGAGAGATATTGAGTTTATTACCTGCATTCAAATTTAGCATTTTCTTTCAGGTCAGTCCTATGTTCATAATAAAAATCCATTTGAATGTCCACTGCGATCTCGTCCTTTTTAACATTTAATTAGTGATAACACTGACACTGACAGCGATAGTCAAAGCATTTGTCATTTGCGTCTTGTTCCGTTTTCACGACAAGTTTCAATATAAAAGTCTGAGTGACGCTCACATAAGGACAATCTTTGCCGCCATCTAATGGCGTAATAAATGTAACTTCTGTTGCTGTTCATGGTCAGGGACTATTTTTTCCAGCGGAAGGAAAGCTTTTAATGATTTTACTTCATGAAAGTTGAATTGATACATACTTTTTGGCTTAAATATTTTTTGGTAACTGTTTTATAAAAGCAGTGGTTTACAATGAATTTATAACAGCTAAGGGGGTTTTAGGCACTCCGCTTGTGAATTCACTGTAAGCCATGGCTTCACAGGGCTTATTGCTTTAATAAAAACCAAAAGGCTGAAATTCACTATGTGATCAATAACTTCTTCCGGTCATGAACCCCTTAAACACAGACAACTTACCTGTTTTTCAACTGATTTTTAGTGAAACTGTTCAAACTGAAGTTAAAATCTCAAAAACTAGCAGGGTGAATCTCATGAAACATGTCGGTCATAGTTCACCCTAAAGTCAGGAAAAAGAAAAGAAATTATATTATGTAATTTTTTTTTTTTTTTTTAAATTATGACATTCTATAATTAAGCAGCCCCTCATTCTCATTATAATGCAAAAAAAAAAAAAAAAAAATACAATTATTTAGATACTATTCACATTTTTCGTACTGTACTATAATCATCTTTGCCATTTTTAAAATGTTTTTTAAAAATAATTTGAAAATTGTCACAATGGAAAGAATCTTAATGATCTTAAATAAGCTTAATCAATCAGCAAATTAGTCACTTTTTTATTTATTTATTTTAGGGTGAACTGTGACTGGACATGTTTTTACATATTTTCCCCTGATTATTTTTTTCAATTCACAGAATACTTGTTTCTCAAGAATATAATGAAATTGTAATTATAATAGAATCAGTCATTTAAGCTGTATTTATGGGGTCAAACACAACAAATTTTGCCCTGCATTTTTAAATAACAAATTAAAGTACAAGCATACAGTCAGTAAGTGCATTAGAAATGCATTGTGCATAAAATACAAGTCATTTAATGTGCGATATTTTTCAGTTTCTTAAGTTTTATTTAGCAAATTCAAGATTACAAAGAAGAAATGCCACAGTTTTAATAATAATAATAATAATAGTAATAATAATAATAACTGTCATCATCATCTTAAGTATCAGGCACAATTGCTTTGGCATTATGGAATGAAAGGCATGCAAAACTGATAACCGAAAAACAGAAAACTAAAGACAGGAAGGCTGAGAGAGAAAAGAGAGAGAAATGAGGGGTAAAAGAGCAAAAGACATGTCAAATGAGTGAGGCAGCTTTAGCTTAATGGGACTTTGAGAGAGACAAATCAAGACAAAGGACAGCCAACAGGGATGATTTAAAAAAAAAAAAAAAAAAGGAAAAGGGTATGAAGATGAAAAAATGTCATGCAAAATGGTACATACATATTTATAAGCCAGACCCTCAGCGTAAACCGCAACAACAACAAATGTCAACTGGAATCGTGAGAGCAGAAAGATCATTATAACGCAATTATTAGCAAAAGACGAGAAACAAAAACAGATATTCACACGTTTGAGACTTAAAAGCAGACTAAATTTGTACCATCAGCAATGCTTGAATAAATATTAGGATCAAAAATCATTCCTCTTGCTCTTTTAATTGTCCATATATCATACTTTCACTTCTGCATATTTCACTTGTAATATGGCTATAATATAAATGGTTATTCTTATTTCTTTACTATCCAGCAGGAACCAGTCCTGTTCTTTATAACTACTCATATTTCATAACTATTTATCTTTATAATATTTACACGCAATAATGAACTCTATCAGATATAACTCTCTGGAAAATATTTCAAGCTTTTGTGCACGAAAATAGGGCATAACAGATAATTATGATCATATTTATTAGTTAATATTTATTTAGGGATATTTTTCTACAAAGGTCAATGTTTATGGATTAGGAAAAGGGCTTTGGTGGAATAATAATAATTATACTGTACAAATTGTCTTTACTGCATTGCTCAATCGATGCAGCATCCGCAGGCACCAGGTATGGAAATGCTGACTCATCTGCCTCATTTTAGTCAATGAATCGAATACAGATTTCATATACTGTAGCTAGTACTTCAGTGCTTGTTTTGATGCACTATTAATGCTTGACCAGTAGATGGCGCAAGATACCAGGGGCAGAACAACCGTTCACTCAAGGTGGAAAACAAAACCATAACATATTGCTTTGTGCTACTGAAAGATTCCTCATGATAATTTCTGTTCTTTTTTTTCATTACTCTAAAACATGATCTCTGAAATACTGCTGCAACACGCACAGGACTGATTTACAATAGCTTCTGTAATAATATAACACGTTTACAATTCATTTTGTATAATAAACAATTCAATTAATAGTTGTAGTGATAATATTAATAATAATAAAAGAGAACGGCTGCATTTTTAAGATGATGACTGAACAGTGAAGGAGAGTAAATCTCCGGCATTCATATAGGAGTCAGCCTCCATTTTAGGTTAAGGTAAATATGTTTAGTATGTTCAAACGTTTCCTTTTTGTATCGTGCTATATCACTGCTAAACTTTTTTCTGTTTTTTTTTTTTTTTTTTTTTGAAAACATTTTTTTGAATATGAGAGCACAAGAAAACACAAGGCATATTGAGGGCCGTGGGGCCAAGCGTACAACATCCCAGTAAGGAAACATCAGCCAGCTTTGTAGAACATCTACCCTGATGTACAAATCTAAAAACATTACAAATTGATTGTAAAGGACAAATCGGACCCCCTGCACTTTTGCCCGCATGATAAAACATAGGTAAATATGTTGGACTACACTAGATGACTACTGCTCTTGATACATTATGTACAGAAATGATGCATCTTGCCCACTGAAATAAATCTGCGACACCAAAATCTGCCACCTTTGGGGCACATCCGTGTCTTTTTGCTTCTGTATAAACAAGAAATGATATAAATAGCCTCATGATGCTCATGATATATGAGGTATGAGTGGATGAAAATGCTGTTGTGGTGTGCAATAAGATTTAAACATTTTACATACAAATTTAAATATGTATACAATTGTTCTCAACTATTTTCAGCAAGTCAGTATTTTGTACTTTTTTCCTGTTTTCTTCTTCCTCCATACATTCTTTCTATATGTATAAATGCTATTCCCTCACTTATTAATCTCGCTCTGAGAATCTGTTAAAACGTCATTCAGGCACAGAATTGTAAGTGAAGTGCTTCCTTGTCTACCTCTTTTCAACTTAGCACCCTTTTCTCCAATTTTCTCCCATAGTCTCTGGAGTACTAAAAGCCCCTGTTTTCCTCTTAGCTAATGTTATGCACATATTTCTGTTTAGGTATCGCATACGGAGGAACTCTAACACGGAGAGGCGCTCATACGCATATGTGCGTGGTAGCGAGGGGGCGGGACAGCGGATGGGGGTGTGGCCATTGGGAGGGACTGAGGGGCATGGCCACCAGAATGGGAGGAGTGGATGGTGTGAGGATAGGAAGAGGAAGAGGAGGAAGAAGCAGGTGGGAGGTGATAGCTGGCCCCGGAGGAGGGGCCCGAGGAAGAGGGCGGATTGGAGGGGCCGCTTTTAGGCGGAGGCAGCGGGGCCTGGTTGAGCTGAATGGAGATGTCGCTGGACACCTCGGAGCCGCTGCGTCCGCGCTGAGGAGGAGGCCATGAGTCTGGGTGCAGGTACTGGCCGCTGTAGTCACTGCATTCAGACAGACGAGGGCGATACAGCGCAGGGTGGGGCCGGTACATCTCCTCCTCGGCGTAACGTTTCATGAAGAGATACACAGACATGACCCCAGCACCCTAGCAAAACAAAATCACTTGTTATTCAGTTCACGTTATTCAGTTCATTTTAAATTCACGGATAAAATGTTCCTACAAGCTAACAGCTATCACTGCAAATAGATGTTCTGAGAAACTGCACCTTTCTCAGTAAAAGTCCTATGCAAAAAAAAAAAAAAAAAAAGGCAGGAGTCGAGCTTGTGCCTTTTTTTTAAATTAGAAAACTAACCAATTAAAAATGCTCGTCACCCAAGGGGTCAAGGTTTGGCTGCTTGACATGACCCATTTAGCCGTAACCTATACCATCTGGGAGCAAAAAGCATCTTTTTCCATTGACAGCCATTCAAAACTAATGTATTCATGTAGTTTTATGGAATAAACGTAAAATAAAATAAAATAAAATAAAATAAAATATGTTTTTTTGCAAGAACAAATATCAGTCACAAATATTTCATTATATTTACCAGTGAGCTTTTGAACACTACCATTCAAAAGTTTGAGGTAAGTATGATTTTTGAAACAAAACAATACTTTTTATTCAGCAAGGACACACAGTGACTGTAAAGACATTTCTAATGTCAGAAAAGATTTCTATTTCGAATACTGTTCTTTTGAACTTTCTATTCATTAAATAATCCATGTATCAAGGTTTCCAAAAAATATTAAGCAACTGTATTCAACAATTATGATAGTAAGAAATGTTTCTTGAGCACCAAATCAGCATATTAGAATTACACTTTAGTTTAGGGTCTAATTCTCAATATGAAGTAGTTGCTTATTAGCATGCATATTACTAGGATATTGGCTGTTTATTAGTACTTATAAAGCACATATTAATGCCTTATTCTGCATGACCTTATTCTATCTCTTCATCTTAACCAATACCTAAACTTAACAACTACCTTACTAACTATTATTAAAGGGATAGTTCACCCAAAAATGAAAATTCTGTCATCATTTACCCTCGGGTTGTTCCAAACCTGTATAAATTTCTTTGTTCTGTTGAACACAAAGGAAGATATTTTGAAGAATGTGGGAAACTGAATAGTTCTGGGGCACCATTGACTTCCATAGTATTTTTTTTCCTACTATGAAAGTCAATGGTGCCCCAAAGCAGCCTGGTTAAACTTTCTTCAAAATATCTTCCTTTGTGTTCAACAGAACAAAGAAATATATACAGGTTTGGAACAACTTGAGGGTGAGTAAATGATGACAGAATTTTCATTTTTGGGTGAACTATCCCTTTAAGCTTTTTATTGAGACCCTAAAGAATTGGACCCTAAACTAAAGTGTGATCATATACCTGTGCGTGTATGTGTGTATATATATATATATATATATATGCAGTTGTTGTTATGTTTGATTTTTTTTTTATTAAACACTAACTGCTGCATTTAGATCCAGCTCTTTTTTATTCATTGCTGTAACCGCAAGTGACAGAAGGACAGACGAAGACATGGATCTAGCGGCAGTTCATATCCTATCTCCTATCCCGGGGGGACTGTTCCCTCGAGAGACACACAGAGGAATTTTCGGACCTTGTCCATCCAGTACACTACGATTCGTGGACTGGTTCCTGTTTCACTGTAGGTCCCCCTTTACCATCGGCGAGATGGAAGATCAAAATGCAACATGCCACGCACTTTGTGCCACCTGCCGCCACCAACCCAGCGGACAGAAAGGCAGAGCCCACCGCAGCCTGCCACGATACCAGAGTCGACACCTGAGCCTTATATCGCCCCAGAGCCTGAGCTTAACGCATCTGACCAGGTGCATGAGACGGCAACATCGTCTGTCACCAAAGGAATACTGGTGTAATATGAGGGGATGGAGTGGAGCCCTGTCCCTTCAACTAATGCAGATATAAGTGTGCTGAACTCAGCACCCCTTATATTGTTTGAGGAGTATGAAGAAAGCACAATGCCTGTTTCGTTGCCCTGCACTGAGCCTGTTTTGTCACCCAGCACTGTGTTATTGATGACTTTGATGTTCCCACCCTGCCTCCGACTCTCGCCTCCTCTGCCTGTTCTGAAGAATTCTGTCTGTTCCGCATTGACCAAGGAGGCCATTTCTGAGATGCCTGCCTGTTCCGCAACGGTCTAGAGGGCCGTCCCTGAGAAGTCTGTCTGTCCTCTCTATTGGCCAGTAAGGCCATTTATTAACCCCCAGTCTGGACTGCCCAGTCCTTCAGCCCTGTCCTCACTGCCTCTCATCAGCCCTTCATCTTCTCCTTTGTTGCCTGCTTGGTGCATTGTATATCCACCTCGGGCTGATTGTTTGTTAGTTTGACCCTGGACTGCCGACCTGTTTTTTCCACCTAGAATCTTAGAGTCCGTCACTCCACATCTGTCCATCAACCTGTTGGCTCCACCGTGGCTCCTCGTCCACTCAGATCCACCTGGATCCATCATCCCTAGGGCTCCACCAGGCTTCCTCTTCCCTCCTGCTCCGCCTTGATCAGTCGTCGCTCTGCCTTCGTCTGCGACTCATCCCTCCACCCCATTGGCTCTGTCCCCTCCCTGGATCCTGTGGTTGTCTGTGCCTGCTCTGATTCCCCCACCTAAGCCCCAACCCACCCTACTTTGTTGGACTCTTTGTATATTTCATGTTTGTTATTAATAAGGCGCAAGGTCATGCCTTCTTGATTTTTTGGATTAGTTTGCCTGGCTATTTAAGCCCTGTGTTTCTTTCTGTTCATTGTCTGTCCATCCTGTTCTGTTGAACACAAAGGAAGATATTTTGAAGAATGTGGGAAACTGAACAGTTCTGGGGCACCATTGACTTCCATAGGATTTTTTTTTTCCTACTATGGAAGTCAATGGTGCCCCAAAGCAGCCTGGTTACAAACTTTCTTCAAAATATCTTCCTTTGTGTTCAACAGAACAAAGAAATGTATACAGGTTTGGAACAACTTGAGGGTGAGTAAATGATGACAGAATTTTCATTTTTTGGTGAACTATCCCTTTAAGCTTTTTATTGAGACCCTAATCATCCATCATCCCTACAGCTCCACCAGGCTTCCTCTTCCCTCCTGCTCCGCCTTGGTCAGTCATCGTTCTGCCTTCGTCTGCGACTCATCCCTCCACCCCATTGGCTCTGTCGAGCTCTGTCTTCCCTCTGGCTCCACCTCAGTCCTTTGGCACCCTGGCTTCACCTCGGCTGCTAGTCCAGCCTTGTTCTCCAGGACCTTCGGTGTCACCTGGTCACTTCAGCTCTGCCTGGGACTTCACCACCATCGGCTCCATCTAGGTCGGTCGTTTCCCTGGTTCCACCTGTCAAGTCTCCACCATGGCTCCTCCCTTCCTTGACTGCGCCGTGGGCTTACGTCCTGGGATTCCGGCTAGGGATTCTGTCCTGGGTCCACCTCTGGCTATCGCCACCTTGGCTTATGCCTAAGTTGTCTCCTTCCTGGCTCTTCCTGTTGTCTGCTCCTCCCTGGATCCTGTGGTTGTCTGTGCCTGCTCTGATTCCCCCACCTAAGCCCCATCCCGCCCTACTTTGTTGGACTCTTTGTATATTTCATGTTTGTTATTAATAAGGCGCAAGGTCATGCCTTCTTGATTTTTTGGATTAGTTTGCCTGGTTATTTAAGCCCTGTGTTTCTTTCTGTTCATTGTCTGTCCTCGTCGGATATTGTTTGGTTGTTCTGTTCGATTATATATATACAATGTGTCTTGCTGAGCATAAGAGACTTCTTTCAAAAAATATCACCGAACCAAAACGTTTGAACAGTCTTAGAGTTTGTGCTATAGTAGTATAGCTATCGGTATGATTGTAGGCTGTACTATAGTTTATGATGGTTCTGTATTAGTATATGCATATATCAGAGGGTCTGAGATTACAAGTGATAATGCTTCTACAGTATTTTGCATTTCAGTTTAATCCTAAAACTTTATTTCCATGTTTAAATTATTATTATTTTTTTTAATGAGTGATTTTAGACTTTGGACCCCACTGTCTATAGTTGAGGTTACTGCAGACACTAGATGCTGACATTTACAAATTGCTGCACTGAACTTACTGAATTAGCATATATGCAGCATAACGGAAATGTGTAGCCTTCACCCCAGCAAAAGCTAGGCTAAAATTAATGCATACTGATGAGGGCAGACCTATTGGTTTAGCAGAGAAAGCTGTTAACACAGCTGCATATTAATGAACTGAGCTCTGTGATAAGAGTACACACGCAGTCAGCTCAAGTGTTAACAGTAGCTGGTCTCTGTGACTGACCTCTTTGAGCAGGAAGGAGCTGGCAGCAAAGGCAAACGACCAGCCATAGTGGTAGTGAAAGAATTGCTCTGGCTCTCGAGGCCTGTTCATCACTTCATCGTTGATACTGGAGATATACAGCACCAAACCGACCACTAAACTCAAACCTGAGAGAAAGAGTAAAAGAGGATAAAGGCAGTAAATCATGGCAGAATAAAGGGTAAATCATGCAATAAATAAATGAATAAATAAATGATCAGAAACAACCCTCCTGAAAAATGGTTGTCTGTTCTAAGATGGTCTAAGCTGATTTAAGATGGTTTCCCAGCCTCGCCAAACTTGTGTTTAGTTGGACTGCAGTCAAAAGACCAGTCTCTGGTTTGCTGGTCTTAGATGGTTTAAGCTAGTCTTAGCTATAAGATGGTCTCCCAGCCTAACCAGGCTTTGGTATGCTGGTGTTAGATGGTTTAAACTGTTAAAAAAAAACCTGGAAAGGCTTGTGTTTAGCTGGACTAGCCTGACCAGAAGAAAAGTGTCCAAAATCAATCTAAAAGATCCAGCCAAAAGACCAGCCTGGCCAGTCTCTGGTTTGCTGGTCTTAGATGGTTTAACCTGGTCTTAGCTAGTCGGTCTCCAAGCCTAGGCCAAGCGTAGTGCCTCAAACACCTATAAGACCAGCTAAAAGACCAGCCTAGCTTAGGCTGGTTTATTGAGTTTAAAAAGTTTTTTTCTGGAAACACTTTCTAAAGAAAATGTGAATGGTGCTTGCAAATGCAAAATTTGTGACTGCTGTCGCTAAATGATTGTTTATGTATTGATATGTGGTTGCTAGGGTGTTATGGTGATAACTATGTGCTTGCTAGGGTGTTCTGTGTGGTTGCTAGGTGGTTATTTAAAGGGACTAAAGTCTTTGGGAAAGAATTGGGGTACCACCAAGGCAATAATACTTTGATTTTTTATTCAATATAAGTAGTGCTTGTAAAAATGTTCTTGCCATGATACTAGTGTTGTGTGTGGTTGCCAAGGTGTTGCTATATGGTTTCCAGAGTGTTCTGTGCTGTTTTATAACGTGTAAATCATTCCAATTAGAAAGTTAATAGCACACCTTTCCTCAACAAGCCACATAATTTGAGGTATCATATATTATGTGAAGGGGTTCTGGAAAATAAGTATGCATTAGTAACGAGAGAAACTATTATATACACACAAAGGAGACTAAAAGCTTTTAATGAAAATGACAAATGAAAGAAGCAAATATGCACAAACATGCAATATGCCTAAACAAAGCGTTGATACCGCAGTGTTTTCCTATTACAGTACTATATAGTCAACACTCTTTTCTTCCCGAAAGCTCTGTGCGGAGAGTGAACGATAAAGCAGTGCACCAACACGCAAACTGTCATAACAGGAGACATTAACATTTATAGTGTGCTCAAATGTTGCTGTGTTATGATGGAGAAAGCTCTGCTGCGGTAATTTTAGGGCGCAGGAGAAAGAGAGAGACAGCGGTAAGGAAAAGCCCCTGGCATAATCAAACACATTATCGCAGTCTGTCACTGCCAGCTGTCTATGCTGCTAATATCGACAAGGAATGTGCATACATATTTCCTTTTCACATTAGAAATGCAAGACATTGGATGTTAAACTGCTGTGTCACATTAGGGCATATATTTCCAGTAAACCAAGCAAAAGCAAGATGCATAGAGACTATTCAAACTGGATATACCCGGCTTCTATACAATGGTAAACTACAGTCTAGAACATCACAGGCTGTGTGTTTTTTTTTTTTTTTTTTTTTTGCAGCGTTGTCTGTGTTCAGCACTTTGCAACAGCGCTGTTGTGGTGTCTTGTGCTTTATTAATAATTCTGTAGTACAAAATGCTGAGCTAAATGTAACATTAGCACCTGATGCAGCGCTACACGGCACAGCGCTGGGCGTCTGCCGCTGCTGCTACAGTAATCTGCAGTCGTACTTTCTCCTGCATTACAAAATCCATTATTATTAAACTGCAGTAGTGCATGCATTAGAGCCGCATCGGCTGCAACACATGGGACATGTTGACCGGGCTCTGCCCCACCCCCTATGCAAACGATTGGGGAGCTTGCTGATTCTACCGCTGCTGACTCCTTGCTTTTCCCTCTTTGTTCATTTCCTGATATCTAATGAAGACGGTGAGGCAAATTAGATTTTAACAGCCACTCAATGATTTACTGTATTCTAATTAGCAAATGTTGATTGTTTTGATTGGAGTGTAAATGGTATCGCGTAGAAGTGCAAATTAAGTGCTGCAATTAAGCTATAAGTGAGAGACTAAGCTGTATTTATTATTAATATAGAAATTTCTGCTCATAGTTATCGAGTTGAAATTATTGTATTATGTGAAATGTACACTACAATGTACACTACCGTTCAAAAGTTTGGGGTTGGTAAGATTTTTAATTGTTTTAATGCATTTATTTGATCAAAAAGCAGTAGAAACAGTAATATTGTGAAATATTATTACATTTTCAAACAAAATGTTTTCTATTTGAATATATTTTAAAATGTGATTTATTACTGTGATGGCAAAGCTGAATTTTCAGCATCATTAACATTTATTATTATCATCAGTGCTGAAAAAAAAGCTGCTTAATATTTGAAAATAAATTGAAGGAATAAAAAATAAATATTCTAATAATTAAAATAAATTAATTAAAATGATAAAAACTACAAAAAACTGACATCAAATGTCTTTGTTTTTCTTTTTCCTCAATTAAGCTTTTAATTAAGAACATGCAGTTTTCTGAACTTCTGATATCAAAATTACTTTTAAGTTTACTCCTAGTTTCTGTTAATAAAAAAAGTTTGGAAACTTTATTAAGACTAAGTGTTTACACTTTATTTTGATGGTCCCCTTTAGACATTCTGTTGAAAATAAGTAATGTTGCACCTACATGTCAACTAACTCTCAGAGTATTAGTTGAGTATTAGTAGACTATTATGGGTAGGGT
This sequence comes from Ctenopharyngodon idella, assembly GCF_019924925.1. NCBI lineage: Eukaryota > Metazoa > Chordata > Actinopteri > Cypriniformes > Xenocyprididae > Ctenopharyngodon > Ctenopharyngodon idella. Next base: position 11,478,729 of record NC_067238.1, on the reverse strand, counting down.
TAGGGTTGGTAGAATAAGGGGTTAGGGTTAGTAGAATAAGTTGACATCTACTTAAAAAGTTACTTATAGTCAGTAGAATGTCTGTTTTGGGACCATCACAATAACATGTTAGCAGATATTAAAGGATTACTTCACTTTAAAATGAAAATTGCCTCATGATTTACTCACCCTCAAGCTATCCTAGGTGTATATGACTTTCTTCTTTCTTCTTCTTTCACCCTGACGCTTCCAAGCTTTATAATGGCAGTGAACGGGGGTCACAAGTTTTAAGCTCAAAAAAGTGCATCCATCCTTCATAAACGTACTCCACATGGCTTCGGGGGGTTAATAAAGGCCTTCTGAAGTGAAACGATGCTTTGTGTAAGAAAAATTTCCATATTTAACATGTTATAAAGTAAAATAACTAGCTTCCGGCCAAACGGATTCTACTTACATCTAAAGCATAACTTACGCGACGTCATGATGTACTACGTGATGTACAACGTAGGATGTCGCGTAGTACGTCATGGTGTCGCGTAAGTTACATGTTAAATATGGATATTTTTCTTACACAAACGCATTGCTTCACTTCAGAAGACCTTTATTAAAGGATTAGTTCACTTTCAAATTAAAATTTCCTGATAATTTACTCACCCCCATGTCATCCAAGATGTTTATGTCTTTCTTTCTTCAGTCGAAAAGAAATTAAGGTTTTTGATGAAAACATACCAGGATTATTCTTCTTATAGTGGACTTCAACGCGGCGCTAGTTCCGTTTTTGCATAATTTGAATACGGAAGGCGGTCTGGTGGAAGCTAGATATTTGACTTCATAACTTGTTTAAATATGTATTTTTTTTTATACAAACAAATCGCTTCTCTTCAGAAGGCCTTTAATAACCCCTTCAAGCCGTGTGGAGTACGTTTATGATGGATGGATGTGGATGGAAGCTTTTTCTTCAGCTCATACTCATGGGTCCCGTTCACTGCCATTATAAAGCTCAGACGCGTCAGGGTATTTATTAATATTTCTTTGATTATGTTCATCAGAAAGAAGAAAGTCATATACACCTAGGATGGCTTGAGGGCGAGTAAAGCTTGGGCTAATTTTCATTTGAAAGTGAACTAATCCTTTAACCCCCCGGAGCTGTGTGGAGCACGTTTATGACGGATGGATGCACTTTTTTGAGCTTCAAACTTGTGACCCCCGTTCACTGCCATTATAAAGCTTGGAAGCATTGGGGTGTTTAT